>NC_092333.1:25339615-25646538 GCF_046630445.1 Rutidosis leptorrhynchoides
GTTCCAAATTAATAGTCATGTTTTGACTTTTCAGAGTCTTTATTTATCAACTAATAACCGTTATATATTTAGACTATATTCGGTAGTTTATATTTGTATAGCGTATATGGATATTTATGGAATATATATTGTATTGTAGAATTATCCCACAAATAATGGGATAGTTGTTAGGATATAGGCTTGGAGAATAAGTCATGTATGATAGTATATAACTCAATTGAAATCAATGAGAATGATCAACGAGTTATCAAACTTTCATGGTATCAGAGCCAAATTAATTTGTGTGATTTTCTTTCCTCAAATTTGTCCCGCTTTACCTCATCTTCTCCAAGACATCACAACCCTAGCAGGGGTCGCTGCCTCAATTCTCAGATCTCAAGCTTGTTTTCTCTTAAGGTTAATCAATATTACTCTCCTTACCTACTTTGATCTTAAAAAAAAAAAAAAAACATCTAGACGTGTTCACTTTTTGATCTCGTATTTCTTATCCTTCTAGTGGCTTTTGAATTTCTAGCCACGTGACTTCTTCAAGATAGAGTTAATATTAATATATCAATATATATTATTAAACTCCAAACCTCCAACACCCGAGTCATATAAGTTCTTAACAGAAGATACTCACCCTTTCATCTATGCGTCTCTCTATAGTCCATCACATCATGCGCCAACCACAAATAACACTAATAATAATTCTCCAACATCTCCTGGCCCAATCTCTCATAATAATAATTCTGATCCCATTACTACTACATCTACTAGTACACCAAATAATACCATCAGTGCACCAAATAATAGTCCACCAAATAATACCACTATTCCACCAAATAATCTATCTCAGTCCACCAATTCTTCTAATCCATTGATTACTTCCACTGATCAATTATCCCCATCTGCAAATTCTATAAATTCTTCCACTGATCAATTATCTTCATCTATAAATTCTTCCCAGTCATCTTCGACTCCCCCATCTCCACCTACTCGCACTATACACACTCGAAGTATGTCGGGCATCGTCAAACCCAAAATTCCCTTTAACCTTTCGGCTACCACCACTCTTTCTCCTATTCCATCTAATCCACGTGATGCTCTAGCCGACCCTAACTGGAAACAGGCCATGGCCGACGAATATAAGGCTCTAATGGATAATAATACATGGGTTCTTGTTCCTCGTTTACCTAACATGCAAGTTATACGATCTATGTGGATTTACCGACACAAAATGAAATCTGATGGATCTTTTGAACGTTACAAAGCACGGTTAGTCGGTGACGGACGTTCACAACAATTAGGCATTGATTGTCACGAGACGTTTAGTCCGGTTGTAAAACCGGCAACTATTCGTATGGTTCTAAGTATTGCGGTATCTAAGTCTTGGCAAATACATCAACTTGATGTTAAATACGCTTTCTTACATGGTAATTTAAACGAAACCGTTTACATGCATCAACCTATGGTTTTTCGTGACACTAATTATCCGGACCATGTGTGCCTCTTAAAACGTTCACTTTATGGTTTGAAACAAGCACCGCGTGCTTGGTATCAAAGATTTGCGAAATTTGCATCTACTATTGGGTTTGTACATAGCAAATGCGACCATTCACTTTTTATTTATCATCACGGTCACGAGATCGCCTATCTTCTTTTATATGTTGATGATATAGTTCTTGCCACTTCTAATGATTCGTTGCGCAAACGACTAATTCTTCTATTGTCACATGAGTTTTCTATGAAAGACTTAGGTCCCTTATATTCTTTTTTGGGAATCTCGGTTACACGTTCATCCCAAGGTATATTTCTGAACCAACATGCTTATACGAAAGAAATAATTGCACGCGCAGGTTTAAAGGAGTGCAATTCTGTTGCCACTCCTGTCGATACGAATGGGAAAGTAAGCTCGCATTCTGGTCAGCAATATTCGAACCCAACTAAATACCGCAGTTTAGCAGGTGCCTTACAATACTTAACGTTTACACGCCCGGATATATCTTATGATGTACAACAGGTGTGTTTGCATATGCATGATCCTAAGGATATTCACATGTTGGCTCTTAAGCGCATCTTGCGCTACTTGCAAGGTACCCCATCTCTTGGATTACATATTCACAAGTCCAGGTCTACGGATTTAGTTGCTTTCACGGATGCGGATTGGGGTGGTTGCCCCGACACTAGACGATCAACTTCAGGTTACTGTGTATATTTTGGTGATAATTTAATCTCTTGGTCCTCTAAGCGACAAGCTACCGTATCCAGGTCTAGTGCGGAAGCAGAATATAGAGGAGTGGCAAATGTTGTAGCCGAATCATGTTGGCTCCGCAATCTTCTTCTTGAGTTACGTTGTCCAATTTCTAAAGCTACTTTGGTGTTTTGTGATAATATTAGCGCTATATATCTATCCGGGAATCCCGTTCAACACCAACGCGCAAAACACATTGAACTTGACATTCATTTTGTGAGAGAGAAAGTAGCCAAGGGTCAAGTTCGTATCCTTCATGTACCAACCCGTTATCAAATCGCAGATATATTCACGAAAGGCTTGCCTCGCATTTTGTTTGAAGAATTTAGATCCAGTCTTGGCATTAGTTCTCCTAAAGCTTCGACTGAAGGGGAGTAATAACCGTTATATATTTAGACTATATTCGGTAGTTTATATTTGTATAGCGTATATGGATATTTATGGAATATATATTGTATTGTAGAATTATCCCACAAATAATGGGATAGTTGTTAGGATATAGGCTTGGAGAATAAGTCATGTATGATAGTATATAACTCAATTGAAATCAATGAGAATGATCAGCGAGTTATCAAACTTTCAAACTTTGAATCTAAATAACTTTTTTGTATTATATAATATTTGATGAAATTTTTATGAATAAATTATCTTTTTAATGTTTTTTCAATTGATATAGTTTTTATCAAATATATTATGACACAAAAAAAAAAAAGTTATTCAAGGTCAAAGTTGGAAAATAAAGACTCTAAAAAGTCAAAACATAACTATTAATTTAGAACCAGAAAGTAAAAATTTGACTAAATTTGCCAGGATTTTAAGATACAAAATTGATTTTTATGTATCTCACATTCACCCATATACATCATGAAATAATAATAATTACAGTTTAATAGTTTAATATCTAATAGTAGAAATAGTAGAGGAACGAGCGGAATCTAGGCTGTGTGTTGCTGCTAGAAAATTATTCACTCCATAGTTTTACAATTAAAATTCGCATATCGATAATTAGTAAAAAAAACTGGTATTTAATGAAAAGTAAAAGATATAAATATATACTCTTATAAAGGTTATTAATAAAGTTGAAACAAATATATAGATTGAAATAAAGTATTTGATAATGTTTTTATGTTCTTTGATTTCTCGTATTTTTTACTTTTGATTTATGACTATATGATGAGCCTTAAAAAAAATGAAGTAAAACATGTAAACCCAATCAGGTTGAGTATATTTAAATAAAAAAAGGAAAATAAATGAAAGAAAAAAAAAATCATATCCGGGGTTATAACCTAACGGGGTATATTATCGATATAATTTAGTATATGTTCATGCACATATTTTTCCAGAAAAAACATATTCACAAACAACAATATGAGAGGGGTTTTTTTAGACGTCAACATTGTTAATCTTCGGTCCGGGAACCGTGATAACCCGTACCCGAGATGATGATCTCGGAAGGGTGACTAACAAATTGTCGGCCTGTCGATAGTCGAAACCTATCGACGGCGAAAGGGAGAAAACCCCACGAGATCCGTAGCTAAACACCCTAGATCGTAAGAGATCATAGCTGCCATAAAGAGGCATTTAGTAAGAGCAAGAGCCGAATGCAAAGAAGGAAATTGAAAGAGTGTGAACTTGATGTAGGTTTGTCCTCATATTTATAGACGGGAATTGGGGTTTAGATGACTTGTGGGTCAAGTCAATCGTAGGCCCTAAAAGGGTAAAATCGTATGTCACCAAGTTCCCCAAGTTCGGTATGATATTTTTGTCAAGTATCGTATCGAAATTCTCATTATGCTGCAGATAACCCGTACCTGAGATGATGATCTCGGAAGGGTGGCTAACGAATTTCCCGTCCACGCAACGGTTGGAATCGATCGACGGCGAAAGGGAGAAAACCCTACGAGATTCGTAGGTAAAAACCCTAGATCGTAAGAGATCATAGCTGCCGTAGAGAGGCATTTAGTAAGAGCAAGAGTCGTATGCAAAGCTGGAGATTGAGGGAGTGTGGACTTGATGTAGGTTTTGCCCATATTTATTGTGAGGACCCGGAAATTTCCGACCAAATTTAAAACTTAATCTTTATATGATTTCGACAAGATAAGCAAAGTCTGTAATATTGATTCTAAAAATTTTTAAACTAATGTTATATATTCAGTTAACCTTTGACTATTGACCGACTTTTTACGAACATCTATATATATATATATATATATATATATATATATATATATATATATATATATATATATATATATATATATATATATATATATATATATATATATATATAGGGGCAGGATCAATGGGGAAGTAACCAATCGGGGGGAAGCGGGGGGAAGCAAATTTTTTTTTTTTCGCTTTTTTGGAATTTTTTTTTCCAGCATCAAGATCACACGAAAATATGAACATTTAGAAGAGACACTTCGTGATGAATGTTATTATTTAGGCGGGAAAACGATCGACAAAAATAACATTCAAGATAATATTGTTCGTGAAGAATATGAACGTTTTTCTTCTTCATGTTTTGTGAAGTAAAATTTAGCCCGATTTAGAGTTTAGGGTTTAGGTTTTGGTGTTTTGGTGTTTTGGGTTTATTCCATAAACCCAAAACACTAAACCCTAAACCCTAAACTCTAAACCGTTCATGTTAAAAACTCAATCTAAATCCTAAATCTAAACCCTAAATCTAAACCCTAAACCCTAAATTTCTAAACCCTAATATCTAAACCCTATAAACCCTAATATCTAAACCCTATAAACCCTAATATCTAAACCCTAATTTCTAAACCCCAATAGCTAAAACATCAACATACGTTCAAAAAACACGATAATTGTTATATATTACTTCTTCGAGCGTTTTCTCGCCAAAATAAAAATATTTATCACAAAGTGTCTCTACTAAATGTTCATATTTTCATCTCATCTATAATGTTCGTGAACAAAGTTTTTTCAAAAAACGAAAAAAAAGTTTTTGCTTCCCCCCGATTGGTTACTTCCCTCTTGATCCTACCACTATATATATATATACAATAAGTTGAAACATTAATTATTAAAATTAATTATAAATAACTTGCAATGTGTATTTAAAAACTGATTTATGTATATTAAATAAAGATATATACATATTTTTTAGTAAACGATAGTAACATTCGTTTATTGATTCGATTGATATTTAGATAAGTTAACTAAAACGTTTAAGATGAACAAGTAAAACACTAATTTGCTACATTATTTTTGAATTGTAACAGTACCCGAAAAGCTACAGTGTTTTCGAAAACCACTATTTGCTACAGTAAAAATCATTTTGCTACAATAAAATACTATTTCAAAATGAAAATGTATGTATATTTTACTAATGTTATAAAATATAATATTAACTTAGATATAAAACATTTTGATTTAAAATAATATTATTATATATTAAGACGTTAATTTATAGACGCAAATGACCAAAACACTCGAACGTACAAGATACACTTCGGGTAATATAGTTATTGGTAATGTAAGTCTATATATTGACAAAGATACGAGTCACGAAACGTAGAATGCAAGTTATTAAAGCATACGAATTAACGTCCGAAAATTCAAAACCGAGACATAAACCGAGTATCAACGTACGAGTCAACGGACCTAAAATTACAAGTCAACTATGCACATGAATATAATATAATATATATATAATTAATATAAATTATATATATATATATATATATTATATATATAATAATAATATGTCGACAAACAAGAAAACAAAACACAAATGAGCTGGCAGACCACCCCATGCGATCACATGGGAAATGGCCTGGAAAGCCATGCGATCGCATGGCCTCAAAATTCTGGCCAAGTGCTATAAATAGTCACGAATTCGGACGAGTTCAGTACACCTCTTTCATTCTTATTTTTCTTTCTTTCTTCTGTAAATATATTTATATTTATATTTATATTATTATTATTATTATTATTATTATTATTATTATTATTATTATTATTAAGATTAATATTATTATTATTAATCTTATTATTATCACTAGAAGTGTTATTATTATTATTATACATAAAATATTACGACGAGGTTATGCCCAAACGATTTCAAAACAAGCTTTTCGAGTGGGATAGAGCTAAGAAAATCATGAGTTATAGCTATGGAGGTTATGGGTATTACTTGGGGGTTATGATCATGAGTCAAAGGTCAACTTAGCATTTATCATTTCCGTTGCGTCTACGTACTTTCCTGCAATATTGAATCACAATATTGATACGTGAGCATTCACATTTTACCTTTTATATATTAATAGTGTATCCATATCTAGTGCTCGAGTACATATGTTTATGCATGCTTGTATGCTAAATTTCGTCGTTAGATAGTTTTTTGATGAATCACGAATTTAATACGTATAATACGGATATAAGGTATATGATATGTATGTTATTGGAAAGCTGGCGAAAAATCTATAACTTTTCATTTAGAATTCGCGTGATTTCGATGAACGAATTAAAAGTTATAGTCAACCGAATTATGATTGACGTTATTTGAAATTGCTTTTGAATCTGCAAATTAATATTTAACCAACTTGTTTATAAGATTAATAAATTGGATTTTTGGATACTACTAGTCGAGTAAATGAATTCTTATATAAAACACGTCTCGTTTTGTTAAACTATTGTCAAAGTTGACTTTTTGAGATGAATTTTGTTAACTTTTGCATGTCGGTCTCGAGCATTAGGATTGTGATACACTATGACCTGACCTAGTTTGTTAGACATGTATTGACCAACATATGTTCTCTAGGATGAGATCTACGGTTATTTTGCATTCTGAGTTTCGGTCACATTTCGGTGAACGACTTTATGTGCTGCTAAGGTGAGTTTTATTTGCTCCCTTTTCAATTGCTTTTGCAATCTATATTTTTGGGCTGAGAATACATGCACTTTATTTTAAACGCAATGGATACAAGTACATACTAAATTCTACACCGAGTTTGAACCGAAAATCTCTTAGCTTTGGTAACTAGTAACTGCCGGTTATAAGAACTGGTGGGCGCGAGTAGTTGTATATGGATCCATAGGGCTTGACATCCCCGTCTGTTCCAGGTATAGAAACCCTAGCCTGAACTATAAAACAGACGTCTGTTATTTGAGTTTAGTACACGTTGGTTTGCGTGTATTGTACATGTTGGTTGCATCTATGTTAAAACAGGGGTACTTATTATATAGACGTTAAAGTTTAGTTACCAGGGTGCTCAATCTTGTAGAATATTTTGATAAACGTTTCTGGATGAAACAACTGAAATCTTGTGATCCACCTTTATATACAGATTATGCGAAACATTAAAACTATGAACTCACCAACTTTTGTGTTGACAATTTTAAACATGTTTATTCTCAGGTTCCTAGAATTCTTCCGCTGTTTGCTTATATGTGATACAAGCTATGTGCATGGAGTTATACATTCTTTATTTGAGAAAACGTCGCATTCACAAAATCATCACCATGTATCTTATTTTGACTGCATTATCAACGGATGTAGTATTGTAAACTATTAATTACGGTGATTGTCTATATGTAGAAATCATCAAACGTCAAAAACCTTGGAATTTGATAATCAATTATGATGTGCCTTTTCAAAAGAATGCAATGTTTACAAAACGTATCATGTAGAGGTCAGTACCTCACTGTGAAATCGAAGAATGATGTATTCGTCCAAATAGATTTGGACGGGTTATCACAGTTGTTAAGAGAGCTTGAGGTCATAGGGAACCAGAATTTGCATTAGTGTGTTTAACTGGTAATTGTTAGGATGCGTTAGTGAGTCTGGACTATGACCGTATCTGTTTTTATCGAGTTTTGCTTATCATTTCTTGTCAGAAATTACTTGGTTATCATTCTTAAGTCTAGACACGTTTTCCTGCATTTATTGCATAGATAGTGTACAGACGAATTCATATCTTAGCATATCTGTTACTTTACACTTTGTCTGACATCTTCCGAAGATTCTTCCGTAATTTATGGGATATTGGTATTATATATACATATGTAAATCATGTATTGAAGAATACCAAATCTAAGTCCTATAATCTATTTCACATCAAAAATCATTTCCCTGATTATACAAGATAGATCCTGTATCTAATTCAAATTCCTTAGATTCCGACAACTATTCCGATATGGATTTTCACTCAAGCTCCGAAAGCAGTGTGACCGGAATGGATCAACCAATTAGCCATCATCTATTCTGGATGAATTGGGGATGGGTTCGTAGCCTACTTAATCATTGGAGACACAGAAGAAGGTGATCCCTTCCATCCACCACATTTCCCTCTGGGCGAAGAATCTGAAGCACTTACCGGCGAACCAGTCCAAAACACTATTTTCTCTCTCATTTCCAGAGTATCTCGTCATGATTATATTCTATCTCAAATTATAGATCTTATTCATCCGCTCGTCTGAACCGACAATCACCCCGTTGTAATAGAAGAAGTCAACGAGCTTCGCACTCGGATAGTGGCTTTGGAAAATATGGTGCAAAGGTTACAAACATCGGCAGCATCACCGGCATCAGCAGTACCACCATCATCAACACCAACAGTACCATTACCACCACCAACAACAACCTCCGCATCCCACACCTCAGCATCACAATCTGTACCTCGAGCATCAACGTCATACGCACCGTAGATACCAAGGAATACCAACAACAACAAACGATGAAGTATTAACTCATCACTTCCTTGATGAAATATTCTGCAGAGAATATGTAGTTTCTTACAGTTTTCAAGATTACTTATTCTAGTTCTAACCGTAAACCAGATGAGTGGACCGAAATGATAGAAGGAAGAGTAGAAACCCTGACAAGAATGGTGCGTGATTTACAAGTTAGACTTGTTATACAAGCGCCACCGGTAGTACCACCAGCATCACCATCAGTATCACCAACACCAGCAACACCTGTAGCACCACAAGCTACATCAGCTCTATAACCATCAACAGTATCGACACCACAAGCAACAACGAGTATATTATATCAACGAGTTATGAAATATTAACTCATTCCCTCTGAAGAATTTATATGTATATCTTATATATATAAATTTTGGAAATCATAATATATCTTCCCGTACTAAGCTATTACGTATGAAATTTTTGGGGGTAAGTACTACTCGGTTAATTCATATCACTAATATGCTATGATGTACATCCTTCGTTAACGACTTAACCATCATTAACTACAATATCTGTTTCAACTCAATGAATTCCATTTCATAATAAACCTAGTGTATTAATCAACTACATGTTTGATTTTACACTTTTATCTTCAATGTACTCGAAACTTTCTAGAAAACATCATTTATATCTTACGAAGTTCATAAGAATTCCACGAGCACCAACATCCTTCACCGAGGAGTATCAATAAGAATAGATAATGAAGTATCGATTACATTAGTGAAATACTCCGCGAAGATTATGTAATCTTTAATGTTTTAGAGATTATTTATCTCTAGTTCCAGCCTAAAATCAAATGAGTTTAATAGTATATTAACTCATTAAATCTGTATTACATCCGAAGAAAATATACATATATATTTTCATAAAGACTATAGTAAAATTCTTCTGTACAAAATATTACTTGTGAAATTTTTAACGGGTAGGTAATACCCGGGAAATATATAAGTTCACAATAAATATGTTACACTGTACATTCTTCAATTTTGATTCAAGAATCATTAACTATACTCACTACATTCACAACGATATATATTCTTCCATAAGAATCATAACAACCATTTTCATACAAATTCGATTACACCATCTGATTTTTGACAAATCAGAATCCGAGTCAAGATTTAACATAAGATATCACTATTAGATTTTCACATCTTACAAAACCATACTTTGAATTCAAAAATGTGCTAGATCCTTTGACATTATTATTACCGAAAATAACTTTGCAATCCTTTTCAAAGTAGCCAGTTTTGTCATACCTCCAGCAAATCAACTTCAATTTTTCATTCGAATAAGCATTATTATAACGATTACCCCTTCATCAATGTTACAAGGGAACCTTTTATATCTCGCCACATTAGCAGTAAAACTTACCAACAACTTCATTGATCTTTGACCTTCCGAAAAATCATTATACTCATTAAAACTCTATCATGTACTCATCTACATCTTGTAACAATAATTGGCATACCAACTACAGGGAATTAGCAATCAGTATTTTGAATCTCGCAGTGTTTTTACATCAACAGTTATATGCATACATATAACAATTATCTCTTAGAATTATGATCTTCCATTATGAAATTCTGAAAAGCGCCCAGCCTTCGTATCAGTTCTCGAAATTTTGAAAAATGTTGATGAAGCAGCAAAAACTGTAAACGACCTTAACAGCCAAAGTTTGATAGTAAAGAATAGTGTGTTGGCAAAGCTCAGAAAAATAGAAGGTTTGGAACTGGAAAACGGATTGAGCAAACCATGAAGGAGGCTGTGGATAAATCACAAAGACTAAACCCGCGTTCAAAGAATCCAAATGATTTAGTGTCTGCTGAAGTCATTAACGAATATCTTGCTCCTGACTCTAAACCTTTGCGGACAAATATTCTTCATCACCTTTCGATATTAGACATTCTAAGATATCATCGTATCTTTCATTATAAATATCCTCGATATTTCTGAAGATATTTTCATAACTATCCTTATCTGAAATCATTTATCTTCTTGCGTTATCTGTATTACATCATAAAGGAAACTGTTTAGTTTCTATATTCTGTAAACCTTCGAGTTTAAAATATGAATGTTTTGAAGTAGTTTTGAGAATTGAAGCATGAGTTAGTATAATATAATGACACTTGATCAACGTGATTATATTACAATAAGTCATGCTGAGTTTCTAATGGAACGTGATAAAGGTTCACAGATCATACCCTCATCATGAGCCATGTTACATACCTCTTTCATTCTATTTAACCTCTAAACTATCAAGAATATATTTTTCTTGATGATTCGTTCTTTTCCGGATATTCTGGTAATTTGACAAATCAAATCATGCAATTACCTTTCCTTTCTACTTTGTATATTATGATCATTCGAAACTCCATACCTACGAATTCTGGACCATTATTCGCTTGACTTGAAGTCGGGAAGGAAAAACAAAAGCATAGAACTCCTAAATATAAGGGAAAATATAAAGCCTGACAACAGCACATAAATTACAAACCGTGTATATCAAAACGTATTGCAACGTAAAGATACAGGAGAAATAAAAACATTATAACCCCAAGGTAATAGTAGAAGAAAATAACTTCCTCTGGTGGCAGATGAAAAAGAAGAACGAAGGATACGATAGCCAGGAAAATATCAAGAATCAGGACTGGATTTAACATTTTCACAACCTATTGGGAGGTATAAAATGAGGAAGAAGATGTAGGAGTAATGAAAATAATGGAACGGAAGAGGTTGATTTATAGCAAAATATCATACATAGCAATCGAGGCAGATTACCGCAATTAATCAAAGAGGATCATAATTTCCTTGATTACCGGAGAATCAAATCTTTTATAGATTTCAAGGATTATCTTTAGATTCCTTGAAATTCGGAAATCCACCGTGACTACGTCAAAAGTTAAATCTTTATCTCAACCTTTTGTGACAGCTTCACTCGTACGCTTCACATAATCGAATCGTTTTATCTATATTAGTCAATAATGATGAAACTCTATTCATCTTCTCGTATTCGTCATGAAAACATTTTTATTGTTAGCCATGACAATCTCTATCAAATTTCAGGACGAAATTTCTTTAATGGGTAGGTACTGTGACGACCCGAAAATTTCCGACCAAATTTAAAACTTAATATTTATATGATTTCGACAAGATAAGCAAAGTCTGTAATACTGATTCTCAAAATTTTTGAACTAATGTTATATATTCAGTTAACCTTTGACTATTGACCGACTTTTTACGAACATCTATTTGTAAATAGATATATATAAATATATATATATACAATAAGTTGAAATATTAATTATTAAAGTTAATTATAAATAACTTGCAATGTGTATTTAAAAACTGATTTATGTATATTAAATAAAGATATATACATATTTTTTAGTAAACGATAGTAACATTCGTTTATTGATTCGATTGATATTTAGATAAGTTAACTAAAATGTTTAAGATGAACAAGTAAAACACTAATTTGCTACAGTATTTTTGAATTGCAACAGTACCCGAAAAGCTACAGTGTTTTCGAAAACCACTATTTGCTACAGTAAAAATCATTTTGCTACAATAAAATACTATTTCAAAATGAAAATGTATGTATATTTTACAAATGTTATAAAATATAATATTAACTTAGATCTAAAATGTTTTGATTTAAAATAATATTATTATATATTAAGACGTTAATTTATAGACGCAAATGACCAAAACACTCGAACGTACAAGATACACTTCGGGTAATATAGTTATTGATAATGTAAGTCTATATATTGACAAAGGTACGAGTCACGAAACGTAGAATGCAAGTTATTAAAGCATTCGAATTAACGTCCGAAAATTCAGAACCGAGACATAAACCGAGTATCAACGTACGAGTCAACGGACCTAAAATTACAAGTAAACTATGCACATGAATATAATATAATATATTTATAATTAATATAAATTATATATATATATAATAATATGTCGACAAACAAGAAAACAAAACACAAATGAGCTGGCAGACCACCCCATGCGATCGCATGGGAAATGGCCTGGAAAGCCATGCGATCGCATGGCCCCAAAATTCTGGCCAAATGCTATAAATAGTCACGAATTCGGACGAGTTCAGTACACCTCTTTCATTCTTATTTTTCTTTCTTTCTTCTGTAAATATATTTATATTTATATTATTATTATTATTATTATTATTATTATTATTATTATTATTAAGATTAATATTATTATTATTATTAATCTTATTATTATCATTAGAAGTGTTATTATTATTATTATACATAAAATATTACAACGAGGTTATGCCCAAACGATTTCAAAACAAGCTTTTCGAGTGGGATAGAGCTAAGGAAATCATGAGTTATAGCTATAGAGGTTATGGGTATTACTTGGGGGTTATGATCATGAGCCAAAGGTCAACCTAGCATTTATCATTTCCATTGCGTCTACGTACTTTCCTGCAATATTAAATCACAATATTGATATGTGAGCATTCATATTTTACCTTTTATATATTAATAGTGTATCCATATCTAGTGCTCGAGTATATATGTTTATGCATGCTTGTATGCTAAATTTCATCGTTAGATAGTTTTATGATGAATCATGAATTTAATACGTATACTACTGATATAAGCTATATGATATGTATGTTATTCGAAAGCTGGAAAAAAATTAATAACTTTTCATTTAGAATTCGCGTGATTTCGATGAACGAATTAAATGTTATGGTCAACCCAATTATGATTGACGTTATTTGAAATTGCTTTTGAATCTGCAAATTAATATTTAACCACCTTGTTTATAAGATTAATAAATTGGATTTTTGGATACTACTAGTCGAGTAAATGAATTCTTATATAAAACACGTCTCGTTTTGTTAAACAATTGTCAAAGTTGACTTTTTGAGATGAATTTTGTTAATTTTTGCATGTTGGTCTCGAGCATTAGGATTGTGATACACTATAACCTAACCTAGTTTTTAGACAAGTATTGACCAATATATGTTCTCTAGGTTGAGATCTACGGTTATTTTGCATTCCGAGTTTCGGTCACATTTCGGTGAATGACCTTATGTGCTGCTAAGGTGAGTTTCATTTGCTCCATTTTTAATTGCTTTTGCAATCTATATTTTTCGGCTAAGAATACATGCACTTTATTTTAAACGCAATGGATACAATTACATACTAAATTCTACACCGAGTTTGAACCGAAAATCTCTTAGCTTTGGTAACTAGTAACTGCCAGTTATAAGAACTGGTGGGCGTGAGTAGTTGTATATGGATCCATAGGGCTTGACATTCCCGTCTGTTCCAGGTATAGAAACCCTAGCCTGAACTATAAAACAGACGTATGCTATTTAAGTTTAGTACACGTTGGTTTGCGTGTATTGTACATGTTGGTTGCATCTATGTTAAAAAGGGGTACTTATTATATAGACGTTAAAGTTTAGTTACCAGGGTGCTCAATCTTGTAGAATATTTTGATAAACGTTTCTGGATGAAACAACTGAAATCTTATGATCCACCTTTATATACACATTATGCGCATCATTAAAATTACGAACTCACCAACTTTTATGTTGACACTTTTAAGCACGTTTATTCTCAGGTTCCTAGAAGTCTTCCGCTGTTTGCTTATATGTGATACAAGCTATGTGCATGGAGTCATACATGCTTTATTCGTGAAAACGTTGCACTCACAAAATCATCACCATGTATCTTATTTTGACTGCATTATCAACGGATGTAGTATTGTAAACTATTAATTACGGTGATTGTCTATATGTAGAAATCATCGAAAGTCAAAAACCTTGGAATTTGATAATCAATTATGATGTGTCTTTTCAAAAGAATGCAATGTTTACAAAACGTATCATGTAGAGGTCAGTACCTTACTGTGAAATCGAAGAATGATGTATTCGTCCAAATGGATTTGGACGGGTCATCACATTTATAGATGAGAATTAAGGTTTAGATGATTCGTGGGCCAAGTCAATCGTAGGTCCTAAATGAGTAAAAACCTACGTCATCAGTATATATTATAATGATTTTGTATGGCAATAGAATTAGAAATTGTTAAAATACAACCTGTAACTGAAAAACTTGATAAAAATAAAATTTTACATATATGATTGATTATTTTTGTACATATTATGATAATTATTAGAAATGATGTAACGTAGTTTCCATATATATTATCGATTCCATTGACCACTATTTTTTTTGAATAGTACCAAATTAAGTGTCTTAACTCGTTCTAATTCTATTTTATAGTATTCATCTAATACTAAAGATGCCAAACGAGTCATCATATATAGTTAACATATATAATTTGTAGCCATGTGATCAAGCCAAAACTGACCTGAGTGCAACTTGTGTGGGAACCGCCTCTTTACGCTCTGGGTGGCCGTAGTAACCCGTCGAGATAGTTCTCATCGAGGGTGGTAAAGAGGGGTTGATGGTGGTGTTGGTGGTTGACTTTTGTCGAGCCTCCATGAATGTTGATGAGAGGAGAAGGAGTTTCTCCATCTCATGTTGTGTGTGTGTAGAATGAATGAATCTGCTAGAATCCTCCTACTAGCATTCTTTATATAGTAAGGTGTGGGCCAAATCCATTAGGGGTAGTATAGCCCAATAATAGATAACTCACCATGAGTACTTCATGGACTAATTATATGGAGGCCCATCAAGAGTGACCTATTAGCATAGCCCAATGAGATGCCCGTGGGTATTAATAATACACACGTCATTAAGTCCCCCAAGTTCGATATTACAAGCTCATACGTGTCGTGTCGAACTTATTCAATCATATCGTCCCCGCGACAACCACAAGGAACTAATGGGCCAAGTACCTCCAACATATGTCATCACTGATGACGAGCTTGCAACGAGCCAAATAGCAAATTGAGTCTGAAGCGTAAACCGCAACAAGCGTCTTGCGCAATAGATGTCGTCAAGTCCCCCAAGTTCAATATGATGGACTAACACGCGTCATGTTGAACTTTTTCACATATCATTCTAAATAACCCCAAAAGATATCATCTCAATCGATGATGAATCTGTAACGAGTTAAAATAATGAAAGTACGACAAATAGCGTTTGAAACCTCTATCAAAACAAAAGAAACAACAATCGCGAGCTTGTATTTTCTCAAAAGGCTAAGGACGAGTTCAATCGTCTAAGTGCAACTATCTCGGTTGTCTTCTCTAGGGGCCTTGTTGCTAACAACTGTAACAACATACAGATGTACTGTAAGGACTCTACCCATCGTCACGGATGCATAGCGTTATCAAGTTAACTTGTATAATCATTGTCATGACATGCATGTATCTAGACCATGTTGGGATTAGCACGAGGGGTACGGAACCCGAAGGCATCCCGTTACGGTGTCACTTCGTGTACGTTTCAACGCGAAGCGCCGTTCATGCCGTTCGAAAGCTAGAATATTCTTTGTTCAAGGCATGTGTAACATATGAATGAACTTACATTATTACATTCTTACAAAACACCGAAGTGCTGCCATAGACAGTTACATAACAAGTTCGTTAAAATTGGGAAACGAAATGTGTTTAAATTAATAAGCAACCATGAAGACAAGTCTGATGCGCAACGCGCACACAAAGTTTGGTGATCAGCCAAACAAAATGAGAACTTGTCAGTTCGTTAAAGTAAATACATCTTCAGGTTGGTTGCGTGCCAAGCTCGTAACACAAGTATTCCGTCAGACGTATCTAAGTGGCACAGCAATGTTTCAACCACTACATAAAGACCACAAATTAGCATGAATTTACAAACATCCTTTACCCGGCTAACATGATTATTACGCCCAAGTAAATCACCCTGAAGGAACAAACGTGATTTCACACGCTGGTTATAATGACGACATGAATACATCTTGCAAAAGCGTACTGAAATATGGACTATAGCACCGTATAGCATCTCAGCCCCCAAGTTCGATGTGATACTATGAAAAGTATCATATTGAACTTATATATCGTGCCTGTCAGCTTTAATCCCGGATCAAGACTCATGATCCATTACCCGGAGGGGCGATGTAGCTCTTATCCAATGACATCACGTGAGCTAGTACTCAGAGGCACAACGTGGCTCTCACTTGATGACGTCACATGAGCTCTTACTCAGTGGCATATCATAGCTCTTACCAGATGGCGTCACGTGAACACTTACCCGACGACGCGACGTGGCTCTTAACCGATGGCGTAATGTAGCTCTTACTCGGAGGCGCGACGTGGCTTTTACCAGATGACGTCACGTGAGCTCTTACTCGCCTGCGCGAAGTGGCTCTTACCTATGGCGTCACGTAATGGGCTTACACTAAATAGCTAGGGATTTGTACTTTACCTACACAACAAACTTCCAATGTGGTTCCGCTACGGTCTTATTTTGGTATCGTAACATATTTAGTTATACATCAGTAATGTACTTCAAATATATGCCATGGGCTTGCACTAAAATCCCAAGGACTCCCCAAATGATGCCATGATCCGACGGTGGCATGACACGCGATGCGATGTCATGGATTTATGTAACACAACCATGGACTTACGAATGACGTCGTCGAGCGATGGCGGTGTCACACCTAACGCCATGCCATGGACTTACACTAAACATCCATAAACTTAGAATGTGAGATGGCAGTAGGAGCCCATAATGGAGTGATTCCACAAATGCCCCTATTCGATATCGGTGGCGTAATGATGGTGTCACATCACATTTACGCATCGGTGGCACATAGTGTCATGTGGCAAGAACATTGTGTCTCGTAGGGATGCGCTCCCCCATATTGAAGATGTGTGCTTTTTCTGGAGACAAATAACACACTAAATATAATGTTATTCATGATAATAAAAATTGAACCATCAAAATTAAACGGTACGTTTGTACCACGTGCATCACTACAAGCGCAACTGAAATATGTAAAACGCATAATGTAACCACGTGGCCACGTAACTCTCGAGTCTCGACGAGTGTCCCTCTAACAAATTGCGCCACCTTCTTTCTCATTTATTTCAAGAATCTAAATCCCTTTTCTTGATTCATAGTTCATTTATACTTTACCGTATGATTGAACTGTACGTGTCTAGAATGAATTAAGCATTCATCACTTGATAACTCTTCACTGTCTCATCCGGAACGGTATGGATCGACGTACCGTATCACTTTCATAACGTTATCACATCTGAAACGACATCACTCTGTTACGACATCGCATTACTGAATATTATCTCATCCGAAACGGCATCACATTCGTAATGTTCATGGCTTAATCACTTCAACATCGTGTAACGGCATCACGTCGCAACGGACTTTGCCTCCATACCGGTCTTCAAATGTGATGGCGTTACGTTTATATGTGATCCGTAACGGACTGAGGTCTCCCTCATAGCGGATCTCAGTTATGGTGTCGTAACGCAGTAACGGACCTATCATATCCATAGGGAACTCAAAAAGTGGTGCCAGGACGGACTTATTTTGGTGCCGGACCGGAGTTGTCATCGCTGCCGTAGCGTACTTCAATTGTCCTCGTAACGGAATTATTTTGTCGTCATAACGGAACGAATGACCGCGCAGCGGATTTATTCGTTTTTAAAATTGTCTACGTAATGGACTTCAAATCATGTAGTGCCATGACGGAATTGAATCCATGCCTTTTAACGGACTTAGTGCCGCAACGGACTTAGTGCAGCAACGGAATTACTATAGCACCATACCCTTAGCGGGGAAAATGATGCCGTAACAATCCGGTAGCTACTTCCGTAGCGGATCAACCTCCCCACCACTATAGTTAGCGGCACTCAAATGTACGCCATAATGGGCTAACCTCGGTGCCATCATGGATTTAGAACCATATATGACTTCAAAAGTAATGCCGTAACGGACTTATCTTGATGCCATTACAGAATTATTAGTCCATAGCGTTCTTCAAAAAACAGCTACGTTACGGACTTATTGGTGCCGTCACGGTCTTATCATCACCTCAACAACGTATTTCAAGTATAGCGCCGTAACGGACTTATTTTATTGCCGTAACAGGCTTAGCGTTTCCTCCACGATCTTCAAATATGGTGCCATTAAGGTCTTATCCTGGTGCCGTATATAACGGACATAAAACGTATGCCGTAACGGTCCTATGTTGATGCCGCTTTGATCCTACATTGGTAACGTAACGAACTTGTCATCACTGTCGTACCGGATTTCAAATGTGGAGCCGTACCGGATTTTTGTGATGCGTCCGTTGTGGTTCCAACTAGTTCTCCTTGTAGATGTCGACTTATGTCCCCAGCTTGGAACGATATTCGGGCACGTCTGATTTCAGTGATGTGTTATACGCAAGGTTGGAGAACTCGGATCTCGGGGAGATCTCGTTTGGACTTTTTAGGGAGATCTCGACATCTCGGAATAATCTCGGGGCGATCTCGGACGTTGACTTACGTTGACTTTATAGTTTTTTTAATAAAAATATACATAAAAACATAAAAATATGTATATTTATATCCGTTTTTACGAGATTTTATAAAAATATCCGAGAAATGAGCATATTTATATCCGTTTTTACGAATTTTACAAGAAAATATTACAAATTAGTAAGAAAATCCGAGAAATCGTAGCTTTGACTAAGTTTGACACCGTTGACCGAGAAATCTCGGGAGATGAACATCTCGTCTCGGTTACCTTCTAAAAACGAGATCTCGAGGGAGATCTCGGGGAGATCTCGGGAGATCTCGAGGAGATCTCGGAAGATTTACAACACTGGTTATACGTGAATGTCTACATCCTTGAGATGTTAACTATTGGAAAGTGCACATTCACAGGTGGTCACCTGCTTTTGGAGTACACAACAAATCATCAAGATTATAATTAGTAAAGATAAACGTACAATGTTGAAGGTATTTCGTGATCGAACCCGATATATATATATATATATATATATATATATATATATATATATATATATATATATATATATATATATATATATATGGGGAAGATCAAGGGATAAGTGGTATTTTTTGGATAAGGGGATAAGTAAAATGAGATTTTTATATCTTTTACATTAGAGCTTCAATTTAAAAAAAAAAAAATTCCGTGATTAACTGACATTGTGTAGATTCATAATTTTTTTTTTTTTAACAGGAGCTTAAAATGCATGTGATGTATGTTAACGTGTTTTGAGTTTTTTTTGAGGTTTTTTTTTTTTTTTTTTTTAGGATTTAGCCCGATTTAGAGTTTAGAGTTTAAGGTTTTCGGGTTTACTCCGTAAACCCTAAACCTTAACCCCTAAACCCTAAACTCTAAATAGTTCGTATTAATATAATATATATATATATATATATATATATATACACACACACACACTCTCTTAGATTATAAAGCCCGTGTGTTGTACGGGTATGTAAAAAGCCGTGCAAAAATCGTAATAGATTATATCATTATTCAAGTATGTAAATAGCGAAAATAAATAAAATGTTAGAGTTCGTGTGTTGAACGAGTGGGTAAAATAATCGTGCAAAATTAATTAATTTTTTCAAACAACTATTCTTTTGAGTTTAAGAGTGTGGTTTTGACAAATTTTAATAGTGGTTTTGGGTGGTGTTAATAACTTAACATCTATAATTTTTTTTTTCTCACCATTACTATCTTTTTAATTATAAGTAAACTATATACTACGTAATATTTAGATACAATATGAGACCATTAAAAATTTGTCATGAAACGTGTAACATGAAAACACGTTAAGAAAGTCTTACTTATATTTGTTCTATATTATCAATATATAATAACTCTTGTATAAAACATATATATGTCTCATGTTATTATATTAAATTAAATATTAATATTTAATATACAATATTAACAACTAAAATAGTTAAAATATAGATATTGATTATTTTTTAACGGATAAAATCTCGCACACGTATCTCAACACCATTTTATTTTGATATACTCCTTCGTATTTATGGAGTAATATATATATATATATATATATATATATATATATATATATATATATATATATATATATATATATATATATATATATATATATATATATATAATTAAAAAAATTAATTATGAAAATCCATGTAATCACAGATTAGTCTAATGGGGACATGTGACAAAAACCTTTTATATAAATATATATATATATATATATATATATATATATATATATATATATATATATATATATATATATATATATATATATATATATATATATATATATAATAGTCAACCAGAGGAGTTAAGCGGAGGTCCTTTGGAAGCAAATGCTTTATCCGTAGAATATATAGATGGAGGACTTTCCTCACTCTTGAAGTATTTCACTCGGGATGGAGAGATGACTTCTCTTTATTCTAGATTAGAGGGTGGATTGTCTACGTTTCACCTCTATCATACCCCACATATGTGAGATTGAGTTTTATTGTTATTGTTGTTGTTGTTGATATAATAGTAAAAATAAAATTATGGATTAATTGTAAAAATTTAATAATGAAGTGTTTAATTGTCAATAAATAACCTTCCCATGATTCTTAATTTTTTTTTTATCCACAAGCGTAAGGTCTATAAATAGATAAATCTTTATATAGACTATCTGTATAGGTAAATGTGAGTATACTCTACTTGAATTTGCAAAACAACATATATTGAAATTGAAATAAATAGGAATATAATTTAGAGTGTAGAAATAACAACAATAAAATTGAAATGTAACTAAATAGCTTTGCAAGCATCAACGTTTTCAGATAAATATCAACTAAAGGAATTATAAATCATTTTCAAAGTTTTTTTTTACGTGCAGAAATTGATTATGATGAACTTTTTACTATGAATGTTTTTCAACCATTAAAAGTTATATATACATCTTTTCCCGTTCTTTTAAAAAGTGAGGTAAGAAAATAAAATTTAATGTGTGATAAGAAAATAAAAATGCCCTCATAGAAGAGACAAAAATAATATATATATATATATATATATATATATATATATATATATATATATATATATATATATATATATATATATATATATATATATATATATATATGAGAAAAAACATGAAAGTATTTTATAAATTATGTGTGAAACATGTGATAGAGAAGAAAGAAAATAATATAATATAATTAATTAAAGTTATTTTAGAAGAGAGATTATAATATAATCTATTAAGTAGATTTATTTTATAAAATATGAATAAAAGGTTAAGAATAAAACTAAAGTATTACAAAAGGTAAGATGTAATAATCGTATTTTGTTAAGTGAGTATTTATACTCAATGAAAACAAATTAAGTATAAATGAGTATTGTGAGATTCATGTTCACTTGTCAATTAAATTCGAAAGTTAAGAAATATGTGGTAATTAAAATCTAGGAGAGTGTTAAACGTAATCTTAACGGCTACGTTTAAACATTAATTTCAAAGTCTTAATTTCCTCTAATATAATTTATTTTTCATATAAATTCATAGGTTCATTTGTTCATTAAAATATTTTGTTATATATTGAACATATTCATTTTGCAGTTAATGCTTAATCATAGTCCTTAGGAATATGATTATCATTTTTCTAAAATTTATAATGCTTTATTTCAAAAGAACATACTAATATTTCATATTTTTTATATGTATTAATCTTAAACCTCAAACACGGAAGATTTAATTTGACGACCCGGAAATTTCTGACCAAATTTAAACTTTAATCTTTATATTATTCCGACACGATAAGCAAAGTTTGTTAAGTTAAATCTCAAGAATTTTAAACTGTGTTCATACATTCATTATAACCTCGACCAAATTCCGACGATTCACGAACCGTTATATATAAATAGATATGTATATGTATATATATATTATAACTTGAGAATATTAATAAAGTATTAAACGTATAATACCTTACACGAACGTATTTGTTTCAATATGATTTTCGATGAAATTAAAAAATATATTAAATGATTGAATTATCAGAAACATTGAATTATGATTACAAGTCTCTGTTGAGAGGTCCACTATGATTTGAGAAAATCTATTCCTCTTAACGATATTCAGAATAATTTGTAAAGCTATTTATAAATAAAAACAAAAAGTGTCATTTACGAAAGTTAGACAAAAGTTAGTGGAGAATTGGTTTCCATAATATTCTATTAATTTAGTTTCAAAAGTACAAAAAACGTTTTTAGTTTAAAAAGAACTTTATTATTAAAACGTATATATCTTTTATAAATATCTAGAACCACTTTTGACAACTCATTACTTAACCAGTATGATAAAGATAACGATATTTATATTTTATTTTTTTAAATATATATAACGATTTAAATTAATATTATATATACTTATACGCGTATTATACGTATATAGTTTTATACTTTTACTATACTTTAACTTTACCTTTACTTTACTTTTATTTTACTTTAACTTTAATAATTCATACTTTAATAATTTACTTTAATAATTCACTTTAATAATTCATACTTTAATAATTCACTTTAATAATTCACTTTAATAATTCATACTTTAATAATTCACTTTAATAATTCATACTTTAATAATTCACTTTAATAATTCATACTTTAATAATTCACTTTAATAATTCATACTTTAATAATTCATACTTTAATAATTCATTTTAATAATTCATACTTTAATAATTCACTTTAATAATTCAAAAATCTGTTATAAATAGAATTCAATAGGTTTCATTATTTCATAGAAACTTAAAAATATATTTCTCTAAACTCTCTCAATCGAATTACATATATATATTTTCTTTGTATTATTTCAAGATATTATTAGTATACATAAAATATTACGACGGAGTGCTGTCCGAGTGATTTCAAAATAGTTTTTTTGAATGAGTCGAAGCTAAGGAAATTATGGGTTATAGCTATGGAGGTGATGAGTATGGTTCATGAGTATGCTCGTGAGGTCAATCTAGTGTTTATCATCTCCGTTGCGTCTACGTACTTTCCTGCAATATTGAATCTCAATATTGATACGTTCGTGAATCCAAGTCCAACCTTGCACTTGTTAAATGACGTTATATGTATTTTTACTACGAAATACAGTATTGTGAGTTTCATTTGCTCCCTTTTTATATATATTTTTGGGCTGAGAATACATACGCTGATTTATAAATGTTTTACGAAATAGGCACAAGTACTAAAACTAATTCTATGTGGGTTTAAACCAGAAATATACCCTTAGCTTGGTAACATTAAACTACTTGTCTATGTACGGTAGGCGCGAATCCTAAAGATAGATCTATTGGGCCTGACAAACCCCATCCTGACTATGGGATGCTTTAGTACTTCGAGGTTATTTTAAACACACCTGATCTGGTGTACTTCAGAGGGTAAAACATGAACGTTAAGGCTTGTTACCGGGTGCCTACAACTTATAGAATACTTTTATACACTTGCGAGTGTACATATATTTATAAACGGAAATCTTGTGGTCTATTAATATATTGAAATGATTGTTATGATAAACCTATGAACTCACCAACCTTTTGGTTGACACTTTAAAGCATGTTTATTCTCAGGTATTAAAGAAATCTTCCGCTGTGCATTAGCTCATTTTAAGGATATTACTTGGAGTCATTCATGGCATATTTTGAAAGACGTTGCATTCGAGTCATTGAGTTCATCAAGATTATTATTAAGCCAATTATAGTTGGATGTATTATGAAATGGTGTGCATGCCGTCAACTTTTGTTGTAAAGAAAGTTTGTCTTTTAAAAATGAATGCAATGTTTGTAAAATGTATCATATAGAGGTCAAATACCTCGCGATGTAATCAACTATTGTGAATCGTTTATAATGTATATGAATGGGTCCTTTCAGTTGGTATCAGAGCTGGTTTAATGCCGTTTATTAGCGGGTTAATCGTAGAGGGGGTTCTCACAGTGTTACCTGTGACGAAGCATTGGCTCTTACTCCTCGCGGTCCCTATTAGGGTTGGCTGTACGTTGCCGAGAGGCGGGCCGTAAAATCAGTGTCTGAGGTACGCTCAGTGGTCACCAGGCGGTTAGATGGGAAGGCACTGAGTGGGATGCATCCCCAACTTTCAGTTGGTATCAGAGCGGTGGTCTTAGCGAACCAGGTCTGCATTAGTGTGTCTAACTGATAGTCGTTAGGATGCATTAGTGAGTCTGGACTTCGACCGTGTCTGCATGTCAAAAGTTTTGCTCATCATTTTTGTCGAAAATTATCTGCTTATCATTCTTAGTCTAGACACATCTTATTGCATTGATTGCATGAATAGTGTATAGACAAAATTCATATCTTAGCGTATCTGCTAATTCATATCTTAGCGTATCTGTTACTGTAAACTTTTCCTGACATATTCCGTAAATTCCTCCGTAATCTACGAAACCTTTTGCTCTATATAATTAGAATACCACCTGATAGCCGGAAAATCATTTCATATCGAAAAATTCTTTATTCAATCGTACGAAATGGAATTCGTCATTAGTTCAAGTCCCTCGGATTCCGAAATGGAATCCCACTCAAGTTCCGAAAGCAGTGTGACCGGAATGGATCAACCAATTAGTCATCATCTATTCTGGATGAATTGGGGATGGGTTCGTAGCCTCCTTAATCATTGGAGACAAGAAGAAGGTGATCCCTTCCATCCACCACATTGCCCTCTTGGCGAAGAACCTGAAGCACTTACCGGCGAACCTATTCGAAACACCATTTTCTCTCTCATTTCCAGATTATCTCGTCATGATTATATACTACACCAAATTCTAGATCTTATTTATCCGCTCGTCTGAACCGACAATCACCTCGGTGTAATAGAAGAAGTCAACGAGCTTCGCGCTCGGGTAGTGGCTTTGGAGAATATGGTGCAAAGGTTACAAACACCAGCAGCAGCACCAACAACATAACCAGTACTACCATCAACAACATCAACAGTACCATTACCACCACCAACAACAACCGCATCGCAAACCTCATCTTCACAATCTGTCCCATAAGCATCGACGTCATACGCTCTGTAGATACTAAGGAATACCACAACGATGAAGTATTGATTCATAACTTCATTGAAAAAACATTCTATGACGTTTATGTAATTTCTAAAGTTTAGAAATTATCTATCCTAGCCTTAACCATAAATTAAGTGAGTTTAATTTAATATTAACTCATTAAATCAATATTACATCTGAAGAAATATACACATATATTTCCATAAAGACTGTAATAAAAATTTTTTGTACAAAATATTAATTTTGACAATTTTTTTTAACGGGTAGGTAATACCCGAGAGATATATAAATTCACAATTAATATGTTACATTCTTCGAATCTGATTCAGCAAATCATCCATTATACTCCCTACTTTCACAACAATATACATTCTTTTATAGAAATCAAAACAACCATACTCATTCAAAAATCTAATTACATATTCTGATTTTGAAATCGCCGAATTCAATTCAAGTTATAACCGGTATCATCACTCTTAGATTCTTACATCTTTCAAAGCTATACTTTAACTTCAAAACTGTGTTAGAACATCGTATGTATATTAACGATTATAATTTGTGTTCAAGCCCTTTGAAATACCTGAAGACACTTCAAATAATGAACAATCGAGATGATGATCCAACCACATGTTATCCACAGTTACGTACCTGAAAAACTCTTGAAATCAAAGTCATAATTTAACATGTATCCATGTCAGACCTTTTGGCATTTACTAGCTAAAATAACTTTTCAATCCCTTCTAAAAATAGACGATTTTGTCACAGCTCCAGCAAACCAACTTCAATTGTTCAATCGAATAAGCCTTATTATAATGATTACCTCTTCATCAATATTACCGGGAAACCTTTCATATCTCGCCACATTAGCAGTAAACTTATTAATAACTTCATTGATCTTTGACTTTCAGAAAAATCTTTATATTTATCAAAACCCCATCATTTACTCATCTGCATCTTGTAACGAGAATTGCCATACGAATCATCGGAAATTAGCAATCAGTATTTTGAAATCTCGCAGCATGTCTACGCCAACAATTATATGTGTCTATCTTCTGGACTTATATACTTTGAATGTGAAGTTTCTGAAAAACACCCTAAACTGCGAACTAGTTCTCGAAATACTAATGAAGCAGCAAAAACTATAAACGACCTTAACAGTAAAAAGTTTGATGATAAAGAGTAGTGTGTTGGCAAAGCTCAGAAAAAGAGAATATTTGGTACTGAAAAATACGGATTGAGCAAACCATGAAGAAGGCTGTGAATAAATCACAAAGACGAAATCTACCTTCAAAGAATCCAAATGATTCCGTGTCTGCTGAAGTCATTATCGAATACCTTGCTCCTGACTCTAAACCCTTACGGACAATATTCTTCATCATCCTCTGATATTAGAAATTTTAAGATATCATCGTATCTTTCATTATAAATATCCTCCATATTTCTGAAGATATTTCCATAATTATTCTTATCTGAAATCATTTACCTCTTCGTGCTGTCTGTATTACATCATAAAAGAAACTATTTTAGTTTCTAAATTCTGAAACTTTCGAATTTAAAATAGGAATATTTTTGAAGTAGTGTTGTGAACTGAAGCATGAACTAGTATAATATAAAGGCACTTGATCAACGTGATTATATTACAGTAAGTCATGCTGAGTTTCTAAATGGAACGTGATGATTCACAGATCATAACGTCATCATGTGCTATGTTACACGACTCTTGTATTCTCTTTAACCTCTAAAATATCAAGAAAATATTTCTTGATGATTCGGCCTTTTTCGTGGTATTCTAGTAATTTGACAAGTCAAGATCGTGCCATTACAATTTCCTTCTTAGAACATTAACAATGTTCATTCCGAAATTCATATATGCGAATTCTGGACCATTACAAGCGGTGCTTAATCGCAAGAAGAAGAAACGAAAGGACAAAACTCCGAAATAGAAATTGGGGTATAAATCGCAGCAAATAAAAGAGAGCATTAATTGGGGATGACAATGATTATAGAAGAAGCAATGACTTTGAAATATAAGGGAAGATATAAAACCCAACAACAATCCAGAAATCACAAACCGTATATATCAATGCATATAGCAATATAAAGACACGGGAGAACTAAAAACACTATAAAACCAAGAGTATAGTAGAAGTAAATAGATTCTTCTGGAGGTAGATGAAAAAGAAGAACGACAGATATGGAAGTGAGGAGTATATCAAGAATCAACACTGGATGAAGCATATTGACAAATACTTTAAAATATGAGTTGAGAAGGTGTGAGTTGTAAGAAAACAAATGAGGTGGATTTATAGTGAAATATCCGACAGAGAAATCAAAATGGATTATCGCATTAATTCGAAGAGGATCATAATTTCCTTAATCGCCGAATAATCAAATCCAATATAGATTACAAAGATTTTCTTTTCGGAGATCAATCGTGATGACGTCAAAAGATACGACGAATCACTATTATTTTATTTCATTCATTTACGATAACTTCACTCACACATTTTGATTAATCGAATTATTTTATCCATTCTTCTTGAACATGATAAAACTCTATAATCGTTATAATAACATTCTCATTATTAGTCATGACGACCTCTATCAAATTTCGGGGACGAAATTTCTTTAACGGGTAGGTACTTTGACGACCCGGAAATTTCCGACCAAATTTAAACTTTAATCTTTATATTATTCCGACACGATAAGCAAAGTTTGTTAAGTTAAATCTCAAGAATTTTAAACTGTGTTCATACATTCATTATAACCTCGACCAAATTCCGACGATTCACGAACCGTTATATATAAATAGATATGTATATGTATATATATATTATAACTTGAGAATATTAATAAAGTATTAAACGTATAATACCTTACACGAACGTATTTGTTTCAATATGATTTTCGATGAAATTAAAAAATATATTAAATGATTGAATTATCAGAAACATTGAATTATGATTACAAGTCTCTGTTGAGAGGTCCACTATGATTTGAGAAAATCTATTCCTCTTAACGATATTCAGAATAATTTGTAAAGCTATTTATAAATAAAAACAAAAAGTGTCATTTACGAAAGTTAGACAAAAGTTAGTGGAGAATTGGTTTCCATAATATTCTATTAATTTAGTTTCAAAAGTACAAAAAACGTTTTCAGTTTAAAAAGAACTTTATTATTAAAACGTATATATCTTTTATAAATATCTAGAACCACTTTTGACAACTCATTACTTAACCAGTATGATAAAGATAACGATATTTATATTTTATTTTATTAAATATATATAACGATTTAAATTAATATTATATATACTTATACGCGTATTATACGTATATAGTTTTATACTTTTACTATACTTTAACTTTACCTTTACTTTACTTTTATTTTACTTTAACTTTAATAATTCATACTTTAATAATTCACTTTAATAATTCACTTTAATAATTCATACTTTAATAATTCACTTTAATAATTCACTTTAATAATTCACTTTAATAATTCACTTTAATAATTTACTTTAATAATTCATACTTTAATAATTCACTTTAATAATTCATACTTTAATAATTCACTTTAATAATTCATACTTTAATAATTCACTTTAATAATTCATACTTTAATAATTCATACTTTAATAATTCATTTTAATAATTCATACTTTAATAATTCACTTTAATAATTCAAAAATCTGTTATAAATAGAATTCAATAGGTTTCATTATTTCATAGAAACTTAAAAATATATTTCTCTAAACTCTATCAATCGAATTACATATATATATTTTCTTTGTATTATTTCAAGATATTATTAGTATACATAAAATATTACGACGGAGTGCTGTCCGAGTGATTTCAAAATAGTTTTTTTGAATGAGTCGAAGCTAAGGAAATTATGGGTTATAGCTATGGAGGTGATGGGTATGGTTCATGAGTATGCTCGTGAGGTCAATCTAGTGTTTATCATCTCCGTTGCGTCTACGTACTTTCCTGCAATATTGAATCTCAATATTGATACGTTCGTGAATCCAAGTCCAACCTTGCACTTGTTAAATGACGTTATATGTATTTTTACTACGAAATACAGTATTGTGAGTTTCATTTGCTCCCTTTTTATATATATTTTTGGGCTGAGAATACATGCGCTGATTTATAAATGTTTTACGAAATAGGCACAAGTACTAAAACTAATTCTATGTGGGTTTAAACCAGAAATATACCATTAGCTTGGTAACATTAAACTACTTGTCTATGTACGGTAGGCGCGAATCCTAAAGATAGATCTATTGGGCCTGACAAACCCCATCCTGACTATGGGATGCTTTAGTACTTCGAGGTTATTTTAAACACACCTGATCTGGTGTACTTCAGAGGGTAAAACATGAACGTTAAGGCTTGTTACCGGGTGCCTACAACTTATAGAATACTTTTATACACTTGCGAGTGTACATATATTTATAAACGGAAATCTTGTGGTCTATTAATATATTGAAATTGAAATGATTGTTATGATAAACCTATGAACTCACCAACCTTTTGGTTGACACTTTAAAGCATGTTTATTCTCAGGTATTAAAGAAATCTTCCGCTGTGCATTAGCTCATTTTAAGGATATTACTTGAAGTCATTCATGGCATATTTTGAAAGACGTTGCATTCGAGTCATTGAGTTCATCAAGATTATTATTAAGCCAATTATAGTTGGATGTATTATGAAATGGTGTGCATGCCATCAACTTTTGTTGTAAAGAAAGTTTGTCTTTTAAAAATGAATGCAATGTTTGTAAAATGTATCATATAGAGGTCAAATACCTCGCGATGTAATCAACTATTGTGAATCGTTTATAATGTATATGAACGGGTCCTTTCATTTAAAGTTGTTGTAACCAAAAACTAAAAACAACTTAGAGAGATATATACTTTGTAATAATATTATTGAAAATACTAAACTCACAAACTTAACACAAAGCAAATTTACAGTTATTTTCACAATATTATATGACTAAAAGAAAAATATTTTGGAATAAGATTGCGGTCAGTTTGAGTTAATGATGATTTTGAAATCTGGTTATACCGGGTATTTTGTTAGATTAAAGCAAATAATAAACTTAAGTTTTTCCTAAATTTATTTCAGTGTACTTTTTTCTAGCATTAAATTTAGATTTATAATAAAAGGGAATCTGATGAACTTAATTAAAAAGAATTTAAGAATTGTTCAAATTTTTTTTTTTTTTTTTTTTTTTTGTATTTATGTGTATTTATCATCCACAAAAAAGAATAACGTAAATTTAAGGTGTGTAGTTATTCGGATTAATTAATGGATATTCATCCTTACATTACTAGACGTGTTTTACAGTATTGTAAAGTATAACATTTAGAACAAATTTAATGGTGTAAAGATAAATACTAGTGGTATACGGATCATCGCTCCATTAATTTTTTTTAACGTCGATATCAGAATCACCCAGAGAGGACCTAACCACATTCGCAGTCATATGATACCCACACACACGTTAGGAGGAAATACGATTCACGACGATGTGAGTATAAACTATATTTGAATGATTTATAAATAGGAATTGAAATAAATATGAATATAATAATATGAATATAATTTAGAGTGTAGAAATAACAACAATAAAATTGAAATGTAACTAACCAGCTTTGCAAGCATCATCATTTTCAGAGAAATATCAACAAAAGAAATTATAAATTATTCTCAAAGTTTTTTTCAAACGCGGGAATTGATTACGAAGAACTTTTTACTATGAATATTTTTCATCCATAAAAAGTTATATATACATTTGTTTTCCTTTTAAAAAAGTGAGGTAAGAAAATAAAATTAAATGTGAGATAAGAACAAAATAATGCCCTCATAGAAGAGATAAAATAAATAAATAAATAAATAAAATAAATAAATAAATAAATATATATATATATATATATATATATATATATATATATATATATATATATATATATATATATATATAAAATCAAGAGGGAAGCACTTTTTTTGGGGGGAAGTAATTTTTTTCATTTTTTTCGAATTCTTTTTTTTTTCAAGCATCAAAATCACATGAAAATATGAACATTTAAAAAGACATTTTGTGATGAATGTTATTATTTTGGCGGTAAAACGCTCAAAAAAATGAAAACATTCAATGCATTGAATGTTTTGATTCTGAATTTTTTTTAAGGGTTAGAAATTAGGGGGTTAAAAATTAGGGTTTAGCTATTTTTTTTTTTTGAACAGCGATTGGGATCACCCGAGGGGGACTAAACCACCCGTTGCGATCATCTTTCGTTTCGACTATGCCGATGCAGCAGGGTTTAGAAATTAGGGTTTTGGGTTTAGAAATTAGGGTTTAGGGTTTAGAAATTAGGGTTTCGATTGAATATTTTAACACGAACGGTTTAGAGTTTAGGGTTTATGGTATATGGTTTAGGGATTAAACCCAAAACACTAAACCCTAAACTTTAAATCGGGCTAAATTTTAAAAAAAACACTTCAATCAAGATGAAAACAAAACGATGCAAATAAACTCGGAATCAAAACATTCAATGCATTGAATGTTTTCATTTTTTTCTTCGAGCGATTTACCGCCAAAATAATAATATTCGTCACAAAGTGTCTTTTTTAAATGTTCATATTTTTACCTAATTTTGATGTCTGAAAAAAATTCGAAAAAACCAAAAAAAAATTACTTCCCCCCAAAAAAGTGCTTCCCTCTTGATGATGACCATATATATATATATATATATATATATATATATATATATATATATATATATATATATATATATATATATATATATATATATATATATATATATATATATATATATATATATATATATATATATATATATATGTAACATCCCGCCTTTTTCCGTTTACTTTTCCGTTATACTAATATAAAGTCCGTTATATGTTTATAACATCTCCCGTTGATACGCGTTTCAAATTATCTCGTTTAGGTAATTCCCGCACCCGAGCGAAAGTTGAGGGACTAAACTTGACAAGGGATCAAACCCTTGACTAGGTCAAAGGGTCAACCCCTTTCACCCATTCATTTCCACCTCCATCTCTCTCTCTTTCTCTCTAGCAAGAACACACACCCAATTATCCAAATTCATTCATTCATCATCTAAATCCGGATTAAGGAGCTAGCAACCAAATAAATTACATATTCGTGATCCTCTCTTCATCCTCTTCATTTTGGTACCAACTTCATCTCGTTTGGGTAACTTTCTAAAATCACTAGATTTTGTGTTCTTGATGTTTTTAACTTATAAAAGTGTTAATTAGTGTCTATGGCTCAAGTCTAACATGAATATATGATTTATATGCTCGATCTCGTTGTTTTAGTGTAACTAGCATGAACTTGAATTTTGGTGTGTTATTCTTGAATTTTGGATGATCATATGTTGTTAGATGTTAAAAGTTGATGTTTTAATTGTGTTACTAGCATCACTAGCTTCAATTTGATGTGTAGGTTGCCTTAGAAAAACTTCATGAACTTGATTATTGATTTTAGTGAATTTGGGTTAGGGTTTGATGAACTTGAAATGGACTTTTGATGCATTGAATGCCATGGATTATTATTGGTAAGTGTTTAGTTGGATTGTATGCTTGATTACCTTCGAAACGGCATATCATTCATGTAAATTGGTTGCCCGAATCATAAAATGCGTTTTTTGGAACTTGAACTTTGATTATGAACGTTTAATTACGGTTTTTGGTTGTTGTAAGTGGAAGTTTGGTTGATGAATTGTGTTTAGTTGTTTTCCTCGTCAAATTACCTTTCCAACGGTATAAGATACGTCTTCTAATTGTTTGCGGTTTGCGTTTTGCGTTTGTTTGAAGTTTTGACCAAGACTTGAACCTTGAAAACGACCTGACACCAGACCATGTGTTATGTCGCGGCGCGACACTCCTTGCCGCGGCGCGACATAAGCCTTGGTCAGATTCTGACCTACTTTGTCAAATTTAGGAAAATGTTTGGCATACTACGGACCTCCGATTCACATGAAACTTGTTCTAACGTGTTCATATATGATTAAAAACCTCAGAAAAATAGTTCGGAACCCGACCCGAACGTGTTGACTTTCGTTGACTTTGACCGACCAAAGTTTGACTTTTAATCAAACTTAACCAAATATTTGTGCAATCGTTCTAACATGTTTTTATACTTGTACCTTGCATGAAACATGACAATTTGCTTCACATACTATATTAATCGAGTCGTATTGAGCCATAGGACTAATTGAACATCTTTGACCTATCGTGTTTACCGTTATTGATACAACCTATTGTTTAGGTCAAGACTAGCATTGTTCTTTGCACACGTTTACTTGTTGAAGTACTTTACTACTCGTGCACTCAAGGTGAGATCATAGTCCCACTTTTACTCTTTTTGAACTTACATTTGGGATGAGAAAACATAAACATTTCTTTTACTAAGTGAACACAAGTACAGGAAAACAAACATTCTACATACGAGTTTAGAACAAAATCCTCAATTCGATTATCATTAGTTACACTTGCCGGGTGTAAGCGAGAACTTATGTTGTATGGATCCATATGGGTTTGACAAACCCTCATTCAAACGGTTCGCTACCGTTTACGAATGAAATATATTTTCGAGAAACAGTGTATGTTCTAGCACTAAGTGATGGGGTTCAATGGAAGGAAATGTTAAGCATTGATAATTGGGTGCTCGTGAAACAAACTTTTGGAATGTATTACTATTATTTCATTGATGCAAATCTTGTGGTTCACTTGTACTTACTTACTTAAACCTATGATTTCACCAACGTTTTCGTTGACAGATTTCTATGTTTTTCTCAGGTCCTTGAACGATACATGATACATGCTTCCGCTCATTATTTGATACTTGCATTGGATGTCGAGTATATGTGCATTTCATGGAGCGTCTTTTGACTTTACTTTAAACCGTGTCGCCTAGATTTCATTCGTATTATAACGTTGTAACTTAACTATTGGTTGAACAATTCTTGTAAACTTTGGGAACAATCTTTATTTTGAAATGAAGGCGACATATTTTGGTCAAACTTTGTCTTAAAGACTTATGACCACGTAACGGGACCTAAGTAGACGGCGCCGTCAATGACGATTTGGTCGGGTCGCTACAGATGGTATCAGAGCGTTGGTTGTAGGGATTTAGAGTTCATTAGTGTCAACCTCGAGTCATAGGGTACATTGGTGAGTCTAGACTACAACCGGCATATAGACTTGAAGTAGGAATTACTTGACTACTTGTGCATTTATACTCGAACGCTTCTACTCATATCTACTCTTAGTTCATCTTAATCTCACGTTGTTTAATTTGATTGACACGCCACCTTGACTTTATAGAATAATGTCGAATGCACATATGAATCAGGGTAATATAATTTCCGGGATTATATTACGGTGACTCATATGAACATTCCGACATTATGGCATAAAGAATTTAAGGCGAGTCGAAAAAAAAAAAAAAAAAAAAAAAAAAAAAAAAAAAACTTCTCTTTATCTTTATTCTATATCACGGTTAGTATTATTGAGAATACTAATCAATGATATTCTTGTGTCTTGAAGGAACAATGGCTCCTCGTCGTGTACGCCGCAATGAAACTCCCGAACAAGCTCTCGAACGGATGATAGCTACCGCCGTAGATGCGGCCATGGCCGGTCACTCATCCAACAACAATAATAATAACAACCACAACAACAACAACAACCAAGGAGCCGGTAACTCTAGCGAAGGGTGCTCCTACAAAGCTTTCATGGGGTGCAAACCTCACACTTTTGATGGAACCGGGGGACCGGTCGTGCTCACCCGATGGTTTGAGCAAACGGAAGCCGTCTTTAGCATAAGCGGTTGTCGGGACCAAGACAAGGTCAAATACTCCACTCACACTTTCTCCGGAATTGCTCTAACATGGTGGAACACCTATGTTCAATCGGTGGGTACCGATGAAGCTCATGCCCTCTCTTGGGCCGATCTAAAGGAAAAGATGATTGTTGAATATTTTCCGCGCGAAGAAACCCGAAAGCTTGAGGAAGAACTAAGAGCTTTGAAAGCGGTCGGAAACGATCTTAAAGCTTATAATCAACGCTTCGCCGAACTATCCTTGATGTGTCCTAATCTTGTTAACCCCGAATCTCAAAGGATTGAGCTCTACATGCTCGGTCTTCCAAAAAGCATCAAACAAGGGGTGATGTCATCCAAACCCACTACTCATCAAGCCGCTATGAACATGGCTCGCCAACTAATTGAAACGGTTGACGAAATCGTAGTTCCGGCACCTAAGGCCGAGGATAAATCGGGCGGCAACAAAAGAAAGTGGGAACCCTCCCAATCAAGCAACAACAACTTTGCCAAGAAATCTTTCACTTCCGACGGCAAGAAAGGTTATGCCGGGAACCTACCTCTTTGCAACAAATGCAACAAACATCACTTTGGCGAATGTAGTAAGTTAATTTGCCACCGGTGCCAAGGAATTGGTCATAAGGCCAACGATTGTAAAAGTGCCACTCCCGTCGCTCGAAAATGGCCCAATGCACCAAAGACGGGCACTTGTTATGAATGTGGCCAAACGGGCCATTATAGAAATGCATGCCCGAAGAGGAAAGATAACCCCAATACGCGCGGCCGAGCTTTCAACATAAACACCGAGGAAGCCCGGGATGACACTGAACTAGTCACGGGTACGTTTCTTCTCAACAATTCTTATGTCTCTTGCTTATTCGATTCGGGTGCCGATAAATGCTTTGTATCCAAGACTTTGACTCATTCTTTTAGCACTCCACCTCTTCCATTAGATACCACTTATACCATTGAAGTGGCTAACGGAAAACTATTAAGTGCCGACACATATTACCGGGGGTGTACGTTAAACATTTTGGGTAGGGAATTTGAAATTGACTTGATACCCATGGAACTAGGAAGCTTTGATGTAATAATCGGTATGAATTGGTTAGTCAAAACGAAATCTCACATTCTTTGTGATCTTAACGCAATCCGAATTCCTATCGAGAATGGTGAACCTTTGATCGTCTATGGCGATAAGAGTTGCACCGGACTCAACCTCGTTTCGTGTGTTAAAGTTAGAAAACTACTCCGTAAGGGTTGTTTTGCGATCCTTGCTCACGTTAAGAAAGTCGAGTCCGATGAGAAGCATATCGATGATGTGCCAATTGTTAGTGACTTTTCCGATATATTTCCCGACGAATTGCCGGGTCTTCCACCTCATCGACCGGTTGAATTCAAAATCGATCTTATTCCGGGAGCCGCACCCGTAGCACGTGCACCATATAGACTCGCCCCATCCGAAATGCAAGAATTGCAAAGTCAAATCCAAGAACTACTTGATCGTGGTTTTATCCAACCTAGCCATTCACCTTGGGGCGCTCCGATTTTGTTTGTTAAAAAGAAAGACGGATCCCTACGAATGTGCATTGATTATCGTGAACTAAATAAATTGACGGTTAAGAACCGATATCCTCTTCCTCGCATCGATGACCTCTTTGATCAACTACAAGGGTCTTGTGTATATTCGAAAATCGATCTCCGCTCGGGTTATCATCAATTGAGGGTTAAGGGGGAAGATGTCTCCAAAACCGCTTTCCGAACTCGTTATGGTAGTTATGAATTCCTTGTCATGCCATTTGGTCTCACTAACGCACCGGCGGTGTTCATGGATCTTATGAACCGCGTGTGCAAACCGTATCTCGATAAATTCGTTATTGTATTCATCGATGACATATTGATTTATTCTAAAAATGAAGAAGAGCACGAACAACATCTCCGACTTGTGCTTGAACTTTTAAGACAAGAACAACTCTATGCCAAATTCTCCAAGTGTGAATTTTGGTTAAAGGAAGTTCAATTTCTTGGTCATGTTGTAAGTGACCAAGGTATTAAAGTCGATCCAACGAAAATCGAAGCCATTAGCAAATGGGAGACTCCTACTACTCCTACTCACATTCGTCAATTTTTGGGTCTCGCCGGGTACTATCGTAGATTCATCGAAAATTTCTCTTTGGTTGCACGTCCTCTAACCGCATTGACTCACAAGGGAAAGAAATTCATTTGGGCGACCGAACATGAATCCGCATTCCAAATCTTGAAAACAAAGCTAACCACCGCTCCTATCTTGTCACTTCCCGAAGGCAATGATGACTTTGTTGTATATTGCGATGCCTCAAAACATGGTTTTGGGTGTGTATTGATGCAACGAACGAAAGTCATTGCTTATGCTTCTCGACAACTCAAAATTCATGAACGGAACTATACGACACATGATCTCGAACTCGGAGCCGTTGTCTTTGCACTTAAAATGTGGAGACACTATCTTTATGGAACCAAGAGTACTATCTTTACCGACCACAAAAGCCTCCAACACATTTTCGACCAAAAGCAACTAAACATGAGACAACGAAGGTGGATTGAAACCTTAAACGATTACGATTGCGAGCTTCGTTACCATCCCGGGAAGGCAAATGTAGTAGCCGATGCCTTAAGTCGAAAAGAAAGAGTGGTGCCTCTTCGTGTCCGAGCCTTAAACATCACCATCCACACAAACCTTAATAGCCAAATTCGGGTAGCCCAAGATGAGGCTCTCAAGGATGAAAACATCTCTCTCGAACACTTGAACGTCCTCACCTCTCGATTCGAAGTTAAAGAAACCGGACTCCGATATTTCGCCGGAAGGATTTGGGTGCCTAGTTATGGGGACCTACGAAGCCTTATTTTAGATGAAGCCCATAAGTCACGATACTCGATTCACCCCGGTGCCAATAAGATGTACCACGACCTTAAACAGCTATATTGGTGGCCGAACATCAAAAGGGACGTAGCTACTTATGTTTCCAAGTGTTTGACATGTTCCAAAGTCAAAGCCGAACACCAGAGACCGTCCGGACTACTTCAACAACCCGAGATCCCGCAATGGAAGTGGGAAAGGATAACGATGGATTTTATCACCAAGCTACCAAAAACGACGGGCGGTTATGATACCATTTGGGTTATTGTTGACCGTCTCACCAAATCCGCACACTTCCTGGCCATGAAAGAAACGGACAAAATGGAGAAACTTGCACAACTTTACATTAAGGAGATCGTAGCCCGACACGGTGTACCTTTATCGATTATTTCCGACCGAGATGGCCGTTTTGTTTCTAGATTTTGGCGTACATTGCAAGAAGCGTTGGGAACACGTTTAGACATGAGCACCGCATATCATCCTCAAACCGATGGACAAAGCGAACGTACAATTCAAACCTTAGAGGACATGTTACGAGCTTGCGTGGTTGATTTCGGAAAAGCTTGGGACAAGCACTTACCTCTCGCCGAGTTCTCTTACAACAATAGTTATCACGCGAGTATTAAAGCCGCACCTTTTGAAGCGCTATATGGCCGCAAATGTCGTTCACCTCTTTGTTGGGCCGAGGTAGGCGACGTGCAAATCACCGGACCCGAACTCATTCACGAAACCACCGAGAAAATCGTTCAAATCCGAGATAGGCTTAGGACGGCCCGAAGTCGTCAAAAGAGCTATACCGACAAACGACGCAACGATCTTGAATTTCAAGTCGGTGACCGAGTAATGTTAAAAGTCGCACCTTGGAAGGGTGTAATCCGTTTTGGGAAACGCGGGAAGCTAAATCCGCGGTATATTGGTCCTTTCGAAATCTTGGAGCGTATTGGAACCGTTGCTTATCGTTTAGATCTTCCGCCTCAATTGAACTCCGTTCATCCTACCTTCCATGTATCTAACTTGAAAAAGTGTCTTGCCGAACCCGATATCGTCATCCCTCTCGAAGAACTTACTATTGATGACAAACTTCATTTTGTGGAGGAACCGGTTGAAATTGTGGACACCTCCGTCAAGACATTGAAACAAAGTCGAATCCCGATTGTTAAAGTCCGTTGGAACGCCAAAAGAGGACCCGAGTTTACTTGGGAAAGACAAGATCAAATGCAAAGGAAGTATCCTCATCTATTCGTGAATTCGGAAACGCAAGATCTCGAGGAAGAAACAACGACTACTACGCCTACTTAAATTTCGGGACGAAATTTCTTTTAAGGAGTAGGTAATGTAACATCCCGCCTTTTTCCGTTTACTTTTCCGTTATACTAATATAAAGTCCGTTATATGTTTATAACATCTCCCGTTGATACGCGTTTCAAATTATCTCGTTTAGGTAATTCCCGCACCCGAGCGAAAGTTGAGGGACTAAACTTGACAAGGGATCAAACCCTTGACTAGGTCAAAGGGTCAACCCCTTTCACCCATTCATTTCCACCTCCATCTCTCTCTCTTTCTCTCTAGCAAGAACACACACCCAATTATCCAAATTCATTCATTCATCATCTAAATCCGGATTAAGGAGCTAGCAACCAAATAAATTACATATTCGTGATCCTCTCTTCATCCTCTTCATTTTGGTACCAACTTCATCTCGTTTGGGTAACTTTCTAAAATCACTAGATTTTGTGTTCTTGATGTTTTTAACTTATAAAAGTGTTAATTAGTGTCTATGGCTCAAGTCTAACATGAATATATGATTTATATGCTCGATCTCGTTGTTTTAGTGTAACTAGCATGAACTTGAATTTTGGTGTGTTATTCTTGAATTTTGGATGATCATATGTTGTTAGATGTTAAAAGTTGATGTTTTAATTGTGTTACTAGCATCACTAGCTTCAATTTGATGTGTAGGTTGCCTTAGAAAAACTTCATGAACTTGATTATTGATTTTAGTGAATTTGGGTTAGGGTTTGATGAACTTGAAATGGACTTTTGATGCATTGAATGCCATGGATTATTATTGGTAAGTGTTTAGTTGGATTGTATGCTTGATTACCTTCGAAACGGCATATCATTCATGTAAATTGGTTGCCCGAATCATAAAATGCGTTTTTTGGAACTTGAACTTTGATTATGAACGTTTAATTACGGTTTTTGGTTGTTGTAAGTGAAAGTTTGGTTGATGAATTGTGTTTAGTTGTTTTCCTCGTCAAATTACCTTTCCAACGGTATAAGATACGTCTTCTAATTGTTTGCGGTTTGCGTTTTGCGTTTGTTTGAAGTTTTGACCAAGACTTGAACCTTGAAAACGACCTGACACCAGACCATGTGTTATGTCGCGGCGCGACACTCCTTGCCGCGGCGCGACATAAGCCTTGGTCAGATTCTGACCTACTTTGTCAAATTTAGGAAAATGTTTGGCATACTACGGACCTCCGATTCACATGAAACTTGTTCTAACGTGTTCATATATGATTAAAAACCTCAGAAAAATAGTTCGGAACCCGACCCGAACGTGTTGACTTTCGTTGACTTTGACCGACCAAAGTTTGACTTTTAATCAAACTTAACCAAATATTTGTGCAATCGTTCTAACATGTTTTTATACTTGTACCTTGCATGAAACATGACAATTTGCTTCACATACTATATTAATCGAGTCGTATTGAGCCATAGGACTAATTGAACATCTTTGACCTATCGTGTTTACCGTTATTGATACAACCTATTGTTTAGGTCAAGACTAGCATTGTTCTTTGCACACGTTTACTTGTTGAAGTACTTTACTACTCGTGCACTCAAGGTGAGATCATAGTCCCACTTTTACTCTTTTTGAACTTACATTTGGGATGAGAAAACATAAACATTTCTTTTACTAAGTGAACACAAGTACAGGAAAACAAACATTCTACATACGAGTTTAGAACAAAATCCTCAATTCGATTATCATTAGTTACACTTGCCGGGTGTAAGCGAGAACTTATGTTGTATGGATCCATATGGGTTTGACAAACCCTCATTCAAACGGTTCGCTACCGTTTACGAATGAAATATATTTTCGAGAAACAGTGTATGTTCTAGCACTAAGTGATGGGGTTCAATGGAAGGAAATGTTAAGCATTGATAATTGGGTGCTCGTGAAACAAACTTTTGGAATGTATTACTATTATTTCATTGATGCAAATCTTGTGGTTCACTTGTACTTACTTACTTAAACCTATGATTTCACCAACGTTTTCGTTGACAGATTTCTATGTTTTTCTCAGGTCCTTGAACGATACATGATACATGCTTCCGCTCATTATTTGATACTTGCATTGGATGTCGAGTATATGTGCATTTCATGGAGCGTCTTTTGACTTTACTTTAAACCGTGTCGCCTAGATTTCATTCGTATTATAACGTTGTAACTTAACTATTGGTTGAACAATTCTTGTAAACTTTGGGAACAATCTTTATTTTGAAATGAAGGCGACATATTTTGGTCAAACTTTGTCTTAAAGACTTATGACCACGTAACGGGACCTAAGTAGACGGCGCCGTCAATGACGATTTGGTCGGGTCGCTACAATATATATATATATATATATATATATATATATATATATATATATATATATTATAATATGAGGAAAAAAATATGAAAGTATTTTATAAATTATGTGATAGAGAAGAGAGAATATAATATAATCTATTTAATTAAAGTTATTTTAGAAGAGCGGATATAATATAATTTATTAATTATATTTATTTTATAGAATATGAATAAAAAGTTAAGATAAAACTAAAATATTACAAAAGGTAAGATGTAATAATTGTATTTTTTTAAGTTTGTATTTTTATTCAATGAAAATAAATTAAGTGGAAATGAGTATTGTGAGATTCATGTTCACTTGTCAATTAAATTCGAAAGTTAAAAAATATGTGGTAACTAAAGTTTAAGAGAATGTTAAACGTAGTTCTAATGGCTACGTTTAAACGTTTATTTCAAAGTCTTAATTTTCTCTAATATAATGTATTTTTCATACTTAAATTCATTTGTTTATTAAAATATGTAGTTATATATGGAAAATATTCATTTTGCAGTTAATGCTTAATCATAGTCTTTAGGATATGATTATCATTTTTTCTAAAATTTATAATGCTTTATTTCAAAAGAATATACTAAGATTTCATATTTTTTTATATGTATTAATCTTAAACCTCAAACGTAATAAACATAAAACTTATGTTTTTCTTATTTTCTTTTCTTGTATACTTTTTTCTAGTATTAAATTTTAGATTTATAATTAAAGGAAATCTGGTGAACTTAATTAAAAAGAATTCTAGAATGGTTCAATTTTGTTTGTATTTATGTGTATTTATTATCCACAAAAACGAATAAAGTAAATTTAAGGTATGTAGTTATTGGGATTAATAAATGGGATTCATCCTTACATGACAAGGTGTGTAGTGAGTTAAAATCGATATTCAAAACAATCGAAAAGATGTAAAAACATCATCAAAAATTTTCTTTAGTTCAATAATAATCATCATAATAACAATAATAATAATGAGTAATTGATAGAAAAACTACGGAGTATAAATCAATGTAGTTAAATGTCATTTAACAAATACGGAAGGTGATTAAATATAAACAACATATAAATTTACTATAAAAATGACAGATCTTGTAAAAATAACTCAAACAAGCATGTCATGTTATTAAAAGCTGTCTTAAAGATAGGTGGAATGTTTACCTTCAAATGAACAAGAACGTAGCACATCCACATCATAAACATGGTAGTCCTTCCGATCGACAACCAAAACATTAATGGTACAAGTTTTATTTGTAACCCACCCCTTCCTAGGGTTTTCAACATTTTGAAAAAATTGAATTTGCCGAAACATTTGAGACACGACAAAAGAAAAGTTCGTATTAGATAAGGGAGCAAGGATTATTGCAATGAAAAATAGGTTGCGAGAATGATTAACACTCATTTATATGTTTTTTTCTCGCGGACCAATAAAGATTATCGTATTTATGACCATTAATTTCTAGGAAAAGTACTAGGTAATATTATAACTATGTATTGCAGACGTCACGGTAGACGGCAATACCAATTTAACACTCTTCTAAACGTTGAATCAAATCGTGTAGGTTCAAGATGAATTATAGAAGCTAGGAGGGTTGTGCATGTTACGGGACCGGACCAAACTAAGTAGGTTCGATTCGGTTTGGGGTCTCAATTTATAGCAAAAAGTCGGATCGATGATCGGACCATATAATGTCGCTTCGGTTCCCGAAGATTTGGTTATGAAAAAACCCGTATTGTTTCATAATCATATGATTTATAAAAAATTATACGAATATGATATATAAAAAGTTAATAGAGGGCGTTTCGTACATGTATAAAATAATACAGAAAATTGAATTATAGACATTGTCATAATATAAAATTGATGGTCAAAATATTCATATGCTAGACTAAACAAGTAAGATCGGTTGGTGTTGAAGGTGTGAAAAATTTGATCAAAGGAACAAGTCGAAGAGAGCTTGACTTGGTGAACAAGTCGTAGGGAGCTTGACTTGGTGAACAAGTCGTAGGGAGCTTGACTTGGTAAACAAGTTGTAGGGAGCTTGACTTGGTGAACAAGTCGTAGAGATCTTGTTGTCTTAATTAAATCTTCTAGTAGGAATGGAGTATGGAGCAAGTAATAGATATTTATGGAATGTCTTTTGCTTGAAGGACAAGTTTAACTTGGTGGACAAGTTTAACTCTTCATATAAATTGTAACCCCTAGCCTCATTGTAATGTGTGCACAAAATTAATAGTAGAAAATCTCTGGTTTGCGCCCGTGGAGTAAACTCTTCTCCGTGTTTTGGAGTTGGGATATAACCACGTTAAATACCCTGTGTCGTTTATTGTTTTTATTTATCGTTCTAGCTTTATTAATCGTTTTTCGTTTATGGGTTTGGTGGTTTGCATGAATCACCGGTCTTGTTAGGGCCTACCGAATTCCTAACAAATGGTATCAGAGCTTCAAGGTTCGAAGACTGGCACGATGGCGATTTGAAAGCAAGATATTCGATATGTTTGATGATTCGGGTGTTCATCAAGGTTAGATTAAACGACAGGGTTGTGTGTTTTGCAACGAGATATCGAAGATTTGTTGCTGAAGATAAAGAAGAGATTTTCGGGAAGATTCGGGTATCGGATCTAAGTTATCATTCCTTGCGGTCCCGTTCGAGGGAATGATGAACTTTTCAAAATTCAGATTCTGCTGCGCAGCTGGAGGAGAAAAATTACTGCAGGTTCGTTAACCGTTGGATCGGCTTGAAATTTTTACCAAAGGTGCTGGAGTCACTGATCTAGTAGCTGTATAAATCTGAGGAATATCGAACCGTTAGATCTCGAGATATAATTTTTCGAAGCTGCTGCCGTTCAGGTTTAACCTATTTTGTTTCAGAGCTGTTAGAGGAGAAAAATTACCACGGGTTCGTTAACCGTCAGATCGCCTTCAAAAATTTACTTTAGATGTTAGACTCGTAGATCTAGTTGTGGTCAAAATTAGTCAGTGATCGGACCGTTAGATCTTGAGTTATGATTTTTCGAAGTTGCAGTCCTTCGTGTTTGGAGCTGCTGTAAGAGAAAATTCCTAGAGGGTTCGTCTACCATTGGATCGACGTGAAACTTGGACTGTAGGTTCCAGAGTTACTGATGTAAAAGTGATAAAATTTTGGTGATGATCGGACCGTTGGATCTTGATATACGATTTTTTAAAGTTGCGGCAGTTTTATGGAGAAAGTTCCGGTTTTGATGTTGCGAGTGGCGAGACGATTTGTTTTGCGAATCTTCGGGCGATAAAGGCTGTGATTTTTCAGAGATGTAGCTTTGTTACGGGAGCCAAAATATATTCTGGATGTGATGGATGGCGTTGTGGGCGCACCTCTCAGCGTGCGTGCGTTCCTTTAGTAACGTTGGGTTGATCATGAAGTCTTGTACCGAAATCTTACTGGTCCGCACACAGACAATTTGAGAGTTCCGTTCGGCGGCAGTAAAGGTTGGGTCTGAACTATCGTTGAAAGGGAGGCCCATATGGATTTGGGCTTGAGAGGAGGTTTGTTATGATGCAAACCAAAGTCATACATCGGATATGGGGAAGAAACATATGTGTGCTTAGTGGTTTCTCTCTAGTTTTGGCGGTAAGGTAGCAAACATTGGGACAAATCGAAAGTAGGAGTTATCAGAAGGTTGGATACTCGAAGGTTGTAGTCTGGATGTGTGGATAGCGCAACGTGACATTTGCAGCATGTCAACGGTTGGCTTAACCCCTTGGTTGGCACACGCGGTTGTGCACCCTCAGTGGACGAGTTGATGTTAGAGCCTTGTACCGTAAGTAGACTTGATGTGGTCCCATTCAAGTTGTGTTCCGAGGTTGCGACAGGTACTAAAGAAGGTTGGATCTTGACTATCATTGGAGGGATATCGAGTTGAACTTGGGTTTGAGGGGAGGTTTGTTGGAATTCAAACCAAAGTCCAACATCAGATTACTGAACGGTTTGACCAATGTACTTGGTCGAATATTCCATAGTATTTTGGAGTATGTGGGCAGGGTTAGAGCTTCTCTCACTGAAAAAATTGGTTTGAAGTTGTCGGAAAGGACGTGTTCGAATGTGGCTCGGGTTTGGTTGATGGTTTGTTCAACAAAGCGAGCGGTTTTCTTCGAGGTGACCAATTAGAAATCTTTAGGTGATGGTAGAAGTGGATAATCTTGTAAGTCCTGGAACTTGAGCTTTCTAGAGGGTGTCGGGAATTCGATGGGAGTTTGGTAACCGACGGAAGTACTGAGCTAGTGGAGTTTGACGACTACTGGGAGTTATGGAGACGTTTATGCAACGTGGGTCTATCGTATTCACATGATTAGTGCGTATGATTCTAGGGGTACTTGAATGCTGCAAGTATACCCTCGAATGGCAAAGAGATTTGCAACTGACTGGTGGAACGAACCAGTTTCTTCTCGAGTAGCCGCGATTTTATTTCTTACTCGTACAGTGGGAGTGTGCTTGGGATGAGAAGATGGGGTTTGTGAAATTCATAGCTATGAGGAGGTAAGTGTACCAGCGAGAAAGCGAAAAGTTGAAAAGGTAGTAGACTTCGAGGTTGTGACTGCGTTCTCACTTGAGCCTTGATGAAGAGTCTACGAGGGCGTCTGTTGGATTTTCTGATTGCTGGGAAGGAAAGTCATAGATAGACGATGAAATCCTGTACGAGGGTGATCATTGACATGTGGGTTCTGGATTGGACATGTCTAGAGTGATCGGTGAGGCGGTGTAGTCTCGTGAAGAATCCTATAATTGAAGAGTTGCTTACTTCAATTGATCTTCTTGTGTAAGAAGATGGTGGTGCAAGAAACCGAGATGGCCCATGTTAGTAACTGGAGATAGGGTTGAAGCTTAGCGGTTTTGATGTCGAAAGACTTCCTCCCCTCTGGTGTGGAAGAGCGGCGTGACCCGGATGTTTGATTCTAGCGGTATCAAAAGTTGTAGCTGAGAGGAGATCGGGAGTTGCTATAGGTGTTTGAACAACATTGACAGGTGAGGCGGTTATTGGTTTCTAGTTCCGACAAGTAGTGTTGAAGACCTTGTATCGAAAGTCTACTCATTCTATGTATGTGATGAGTGTGTGTGTCCCAAATGGAGTTTGGCGGTATAATGGTGGTTTGACGTTCTTGGTCAGGAATGGAGATTGATGTTCGAGTTTGTTCAAAATCTTCAAGTGGGAGATTGTTGAGTAGTGAAGAGTTTGCTCAAAGTCTTCAAGTGGGAGATTGTTGAATGTGTGAAGAATTTGATCAAAGGAACAAGTCGTAGGGAGCTTGACTTGGTGAACAAGTCGTAGGGAGCTTGACTTGGTGAACAAGTCGTAGAGATCTTGTTGTCTTAATTAAATCTTCTAGTAGGAATGGAGTATGGAGTAAGTAATAGATATTTATGAAATGTCTTTTGCTTGAAGGACAAGTTTAACTTGGTGGACAAGTTTAACTCTTCCTATAAATTGTAACCCCTAGCCTCATTGTAATGTGTGCACAAAATTAATAGTAGAAAATCTCTGGTTTGCGCCCGTGGAGTAAATCCTTCTCCGTATTTTGGAGTTGGGATATAACCACGTTAAATACCCTGTGTCGTTTATCGTTTTTATTTATCGTTCTAGCTTTATTAATCGTTTGTCGTTTGTGGGTTTGGTGGTTTGCATGAATCACCGGTCTTGTTAGGGCCTACCGAATCCCTAACAGTTGGGACTCGAACCCTTAGATCTTAGTTCGTGGAGCGTTCCTGAAGCATGATTGTATGTAACAGACAGATCCCGTGGTTAGATGTAAGATGACCATTTTACCTCTAAGTTTATAATTGTGTTATTATATGTTTTTTATTTTAATTATATGTTTATAATTATCTGACTATTTGGTTAAGACCGGTTTATGATAGGGGTCACATAACATGTTTGTTTGTTATATTTGGACTCCGTTAGGGCCGCCTAACAAAGGACGTAAGATATATGAAAACTGGTAAATACCCGTGTGTTATGAAGGTATGGGTTATAACCACATATATGTGCTAGCCGTTGGGACCGATTCGGATCCAAGAACCGGATCCTGTTTCTGTCAGAACCGGTTTTGTTTCTGGGTCGGTTTCGTTCATAACCGGTATTAATATTAAATAGATAACAAAAAAGACACATATAAGTCAAAATCAAAATACTCAAAAGCATCAAAATCCAACATTTAAACTTCAGTACAAACAAATAAAACATTCCGATCAGTCATGAAAATCATACAAAACACCTTATCATCACAAAAAAAAATAAAAAAAAAATAAAAAAAAAAAGAGTTGCTACATATATATGGTGCTTCCAAAGTAACTCCATATCCATTATATGGTGCTCCTAATAGCTTCCTGTCAAACAAAGAACCCTGATTATCTAACTGAATAAAGCAAAACATCATTTTAGTACCATAAAATTTATGATTAAAACATAAAATAATGATACTTATATAAAGTGTTAGTATCAAAACTAACCTTATTCCTTCTGACTTGATTGCATCCAATTAAGACTAGCTAGTCCCAAATACTTAGATACTGTTTGGCCAATCACCATCAAAATCATTCAGATAATCAAGAGATTCATCAGAATCTGGTCCTTCAAATGATGTGAAAGCATGATAATTTGAACCTTGATGAAAATAGTTATTATTACTAACCCTGTTACCAAAACCTTCATTCTGAGTTGGGCCAAAACCAAATGGGATTGGAGTGTACTCCATTGTTTGCACATTGTTGTTCTGGTGCAACATGTTCACGAATGAAGAAGTGCGGTAAGTTTGGTTCCTCGTCGGTTCTGATTGCCATCCATTGATCGGCGAATTCAATCTGACACGGGCACTGCTTTCAGCTTCACCACTGTGACCTCCTAGATTGGAGTTCTTGTTATCCTTGCGCCATTTCTGGTACATGATAATGCATATGTTAAATAGGACGAGAACCATGAAATTACATAACATAACATAACATAACTAATTATGATAAGCAAAATTAAACTAGTTATGTTTTTTTTGAACGACAAGCCTTTGCATCAGTGTATCATTTATTTCAACGACACTCCTCATTTGCGCGCACACACACACACGCGGGCGTTCGGGAGGAAACCCGAATCGCATTACAGGAACCTGATCCTTTAACCATCCCGAGGGGCAGGCGGACCGAGTTTGAATCCTAAATGGATCCGGGAGAAGCCAGCCCCCCCCCCCCCCCCCCCCCCCCCCCCCCCCCACACATACACACACACACACACACACACGCGGGCGTTCGGGAGGAAACCCGAATCGCATTACAGGAACCTGATCCTTTAACCATCCCGAGGGGCAGGCGGACCGAGTTTGAATCCTAAATGGATCCGGGAGAAGCCAGCCCCCCCCCCCCCCCCCCCCCCCCCCCCCCCCCCCCCCCAAAGGTCAATCTGGGTTGGGCATGTTTACAAAATTGTCACAACACCATGATGAATTGTGCTAAAAACTTAGATGAACAATGAAATTGCTAAATAAATTAACTTAATGTTTAGTTGAGTAAAGGTTGGGAAGCATATAAATCTTTAACTAGCAAGTTAAGTAACAGCTTAAAATTAACATGAAAAACTAAAAAAAAAAAAACTACATTTACCTTCACTTAAGATTACACAGATTAGATAGCCCTAAGTTTCATTGTGAGCTTGGGTCCGTTAAAGTTTAGCTAGGGCTCTACGGGGTTTTTATTATTCTACAGTACTAACAAGTTTATGTAAATATGAATCCATAAAACTAACCTGCAGATGACTTGCAACCTGCATCCTTGTTAGACCTGGTACGCCCATAAGATCGCGTATCCTAGTTGGAATGCGTTCTAGTATTGGAAGCACAAAACTATTAGTAATGTAGAATAGTAAGAAACAACAATGTTCAAACTAATTTCAACCATTTATGTGATCCATTTGAAATAAGAGTGTTAGTAAATTAAAGAGTATATATGTTATACTTTGTTTAGCTTTATCGATCTGATGAATAGCGATAAGAAACTTCAAATGGAGCCAATTCGTCCATTGCACACATGTCTTCTTATTCATGGCATGAACATAACTAGAACCTGAATAATCTTCATCATCGTACGAACGATTTTTTCTTTTCCTACCAGAAGTCTTATGATCATTCATACTTTTAAGGCCGTTCTTCTTCATGAACTCCCTTATGATACCTTGACGAACGATCCTTATTGTGTGGGTCGTTATAGGCCTCTTGAGGACATGAAACGCACCACTCTTAAAAGTTTCGCGCAGGAATGCGTTGTCATCTTGATCAGTGATCACTAGATTTTGAAAAGTATGACGAAAATGAAATTTCAAGTAACAAAATTATATTAAGATAAAAGAATACACTTTAGGAATTGAAGTATTTATAAGAATGTGATATTTAGAACTCACCAATCAATAATACATTTGTGTTTCTTGATACTTTAAGAAATGTATGAACATCCACATCAAACATGTTATCAGAAATCATAACAAGGTTAAATCCATTCGGTTTTTGTGATAGTGCATCTAATGCTTTGACAGAATCCTCGGCCCATGTAACTAACAAAAGCAAAAGTAATGAAAAATTAGTTTCCAACACTACACTAATCAAGCATTAATTTACTCTTTTTTTGGGTAAGCAAGGAAACCCTTCTATGAACGAGCACCCCCATAGAAGGTAAAACCTCGGGTAATCAAGCCACCCGAGCGCGAGACCTGGTACCGGGTGAATTGCGCATTATGGGCACCCTCTAGTCACACTCCCTTTTTGAACAATTTGACATAGCCAGGAATTGAACATGGGTGATGTGCTTCATTGGGCAACTCGGTGACCACTCAGGCAAGCCTAAATGGTTATTTACTCAGTGTATACGTATGAACTTTCAAATTTTGTATCTATGTATAACACATTTTCAAATATTATATCGATGCATACAACTTTGCAAACTATTGAGCTTAGAAAGGTACACATATAACGTTCTCCCCTTTCACGTTATTCAAGGAGGCGAGTTTTTTTTTACCTAAACGTAACAAACCTAATTAAATTAGGGCTACTTTTATCATTTTTTTAATTAGGAGAATGTTAAGTCTACGTTTAATTATACCATATTTAAGTTCATAAATATTACGTAGTATTTAATTAATTTTTTGAGTAAATAACTTTATTTAATTAATTACAAACATAAGTATTTTACTTTAATATCAACTTTTTTTATATAATTTTAAATTGATATTTATTAATGGTAAGTTTGCGTTATTAATATAATATTAAATTATATCAATACATTGTGAGACGTGCTTTTATGAGTTTAACAAATATAGAGAGTTTTTTAATTAATGCAAACGCAAATTAATTAGAAATTTGTGTCACATGTTACATATTCTAACCTTGTACCCTAGTGATAAAAAATAATATATTAATAAAGAATCAACTAGTAAATTAAAATTTTGAATGGCTATAAAAAAGTGAGAGTATTTTACATATGCACTATATAAGTCACTGATAATTAATAGTAGGAGAAAAGTCACATTTGAGACTTCAAATTTATATACATTTAGAACATTTAAAAATTAATCACATTTAGAAGCATAAAAGATTTTAGTAACTTATCCACATTTGAATTTATTCTCTTAATTTATTTTTTAAATGTTGAATCTTATAAAGCATATTGCAACTTCACTTGTGTAAATAATTCATATTAATGGTTGTATCATATAATGGTAATAATAAAATAAATACACGATACTTTTTTGATAAATCTACCACATATCAATATATGCATTAAATAATTGTGTTGTACAATTTTTTGATAATATATGTAGTGGTTTTATTAAAAAAATATGGTGAAATATCACCACCAAATATTTAATGTTAAAATTGGGAATTGGGATTACTTTTTAGATGTAACGGTTTTAACTTTTATATGTTTGACTTTAGAGCACTTTTGCTATTTTTAGAATAATCAAAAAGTGTGTTACATATAAAAACAAATCCAATATAGCCATCATAAATCTTGCATCTTACGGAGTGCATTATTTACAGTTGCAACTGAAAATCACAGTAAATATAAGAATTGCTTTTAGTGGTTGTTATTTTATTGATTCATCCTATATATTAAAAAAAAAATTCACACTTGAAAAATATTAATAAAATGATATGCACGTGATGTTTTGAATTAATATATGAACCAATTATATTATTTTGGGATTTTTGTATTAGTTTTTCTATCTACAACTTTTAGCTCTATACTTCAAAATTAAGACATAAATTAATTATTGTACATTACAAACTACTCGTTGGCTTTTAAAAATCACCCCATCAACTAATTTAATATACAAATAATTATGCATTAAAATTTTTTTAGTAAAACCTTCAGAGTTATGGTTAGAATCCTTTGTTTATATACTTATTATCAGTTTTCATTTGATTAATCCATATCATTTTTAAATTTTATAGTGTTTTGTAATTAAGTATATTATCATTGTCACTTGTACTAGCATGTAATGATGATAATAATAATAATTATTATTGTGTATTTATTGTTTACACTAATATAAAATAATTATAATTTACATAAATTCTGATTTTTATACACTAAAAAAGAGGATAGGAGAAATTACATCTATGTTCATTATTATTAATTTATTTATTTACAGCTATTATAAGTGTCTTAATATAATACATATATCAGCGTAAATATATATTCATATCATATAACATTTAAATTTAATAGTAATCAAAATTAAAATCAAAATCAAAATCAAATAAATAATAATTTTTTTGAAAGGCTAGATTTAAAATCACTAGCGGAGATACAAACCAACCACCCGATAATTTTTCACGCGCACGCGCATTTTTTGGGCGAAAACCAGAACCGCATATCACGAACCAATTCCATCAATCCATACGGGCATGTGAATCGGGCCGAATTCCTGAATATGGATTGATAAAACCCGCAATGGGGACCTTTTAAGAGACGCTTTCGAACTCACAGCCTCAACCCCCTTAATACTCAAGGTAATAGCGTGTACTACTGGGTCACGAAGATAAGTACGATATATAATAATAATAATAATAATAATAATAATAATAATAATAATAATAATAATAATAATAATAATAATAATAATAATAATATTATTATTATTATTATTATTATTATTATTAATTCATAATAAAATGTAATTATTGGGTATAAGTTACTTATTTATTCGATCGTCAATTATCATTTTAAAAAACAGTTTCTTCTTTATTAAAAGTTAGGGCTATAGATGTTTACATTTTATTTCTTTCATACATTCGCTTACAAGAGACTCATTATTTTTACTTTTGTTTAAGATTTTTTTTCTTCTAACTTTAGCCATATATCTGTATGAGATAGCTTAATCAATGCAACAGTATTTTTTGATAAAAGAAATTGTTTGATGTAGTCTAATTTTTTAACTTTTTTAAAAATGTTAAAATTTTAAAAACATTGCAAATTTATAACATATTGTTTAGCAATAAAAGTATATTTCTTTTCAACCCCAGCATTGAATATAGATTTAAAATAAAATATACTTAAAGGAATGCCATAAATATAATATAGTGAAATATTTATATATATAATATATATATATATATATATATATATATATATATATATATATATATATATATATATATATATATATATATATACTTATATATATATTTATATTTACATTTACATTTATATTTATATTTATGTTTACATTTATATTTATATTTATGTTTATATATATATATATATATATATATATATATATATATATATATATTTATGTTTAGATTTATATTTATATATTTTATATTTATATTTGTTTAGAACAAAGTAAAACAAAAAATACAAATTAATAACGAAAATGTTCTAAGATCTATTCAACAAAATTAGAAAATATATCAAAATGTTGAAAATTGACATATGGCCCGTAGTTATTACCTAAAAGAGACTCATCTTTGAGAACATGTTACAAAAAACTAATCATGTTACGAATTTGTTAACACTCACTTTATATGATTTCTAAAAAAAAAATAAAAAAATGAGACAAATTTACTTTGTTTCATATCTAAAAGAATATTTAAACCTAAAAAACACTACAAAGAGTGACATAATGTAACGAAATATGTAAAATTACATATTTAAAAAGTAACAACAATATCTAACAAAAAAAGATTCATATGAAAAAGAAAAAATATAGAGTAAATGTAATGTATATAAAAGACTTTATGAATTTTGATTATATACCTTCAAATGAACAAAAACGTAGCACTTTTGCAACATAAGAAACATACTTCTTGTTGTGATCGACAAGTAGAACTTTAATTGGATAAAGTGAATTACGAAACTCATACCTACTTATGTTTTGAGAACTTTGAAACGGATCAAAATTACTAAACATTTTAAACACTGACACTCACAATCCCACAAAGAAAATAGAAGATGACAAGGATGTGTTGCAAATAGAGGCATTTTGAGAACACTTATAAATAATGCTTACATATTTTGTCATAAGCTAATAAAGTTTATTAATTTTATAGCCATTAAATGTCTTAGAAAAATTAAAATTCGATGTATTGAACTTTACACATTTTTTGGACGCATCCAATCGTAAATCCTTCTTTTTCTTAACGACAATATCGCACTCAGAGGGGATTCAACTACCTTCGCGATCATATGTCACCTACACACTCATTAGGATGAAATCCAAATCGCATCAACCATAACAATATGGTTGAAGGTTGGGAAAACCCCTTCCAAGAACCTAATTGCTGGCAATACCAATTAAATCCCGACCCTTCACCTACTCGTTGAGGAAAAACATTTCGCCCCCTCATATCCTACTTAGACAATGCCTCAATAGTACTGTTAAATCCTTCTATAGTATTTATGAAGTATAATTTTTTCAGTGACATCTATTAAGATTGTTTTTAAGAGCACACGGTGTCTGCAAATCAATTTCGCAGCCCCCCCTAAATCGACGGCGAGATCGACCGTCGGTCGACACCAGACCGACGTCGATCTTGGCGTCGGTGGTCAAAGTCGAGCGATAGATGGTGGAGAAAACTAGCCGTTGGTCCTTTGTTTTTAAATTTTCTAGACGTTTCAACCGTCATTTCCTTTTTCTTTTTCTTTTTCTTTTTCCCTCAATTTCATTTTATTCCTATATATACATACATCTATTTTACATATTTTTTCATTCTATACACAATTACAACTTCATTTCATTTCTAATTCATATCTTCTTATTCTATTTCTACAAATCCTATACATGAATCTCAACTCAAACAAATCCTAATTCATATATTCTTTTAGGAATGTGCTTTTTTTAATTAATGAAATATGTTTGTTTTATATATTATTATTATTAAAATATTTTTAAAAAACTAAATAAAATATTAAAACACAATTAAAAAAATGAACACTAAAATGGACACTGTAGACACCTCAACCTTAGTCAATTTCAAGGTCCATTATTGACACTGAAATATAACATTGGTGCAAGGATACGGACAACTTGTGCTCTAAGATCAAAGTGTTGCTAAATTCAATAAATGTCACTTTATAGTAACATATACTTTATTCACCTTAAGGAGACCCTCAAGGAAAATCGTTAGAAAAATTCTGGTATTTATCAAAGTTTTAAGCTTGTGTATTTTATCTTATTTCAATAAATGTCACTTTATAAAATGACACGATTCCGGAGAAGTTTTATAATGGTAATTGGCATTGGATTTGGTCGCGTGAAAATTTAGGGAGTCGTAACGAGGAATCTCTTAGCTCTCTGATGCACGAATTACAGGACGTTCATTTATCCGATCGTGATAATCGTTGGGAATTTTCACTTAATTCGTCCGGTCTATTCCCGGTTAAAGATACGAGAAAAACAATCGATAGCACCATTCTTCCTAGTGGTACGATTTCTACTATTTGGTACAAATTTATTCCTAGGAAATTGACTATTTTTCTTTGGAGATTAAGGTTGGACTCGCTACCTGTGCGGTGGAATATGTCGGCTAGAGGTATCGAATTAAACTCTATTGTTTGTCCTGTTTGTAATAATGGAGTTGAATCCCGAGAACACTTATTTTTTGGTTGCGTTGTTGCTCGGATCTATGGCGTAAAGTCAGAGTATGGCTCAATTGTGATATGCTTGTTTTTTCGTCTTGGGATACGTTCTTTGATTGGATCGAAGGTGTAAGTTTATCGTTGATTAGTAAGAACCGCATCATAGCTATCGTTGTCACTCTTCTTTGGGCGATCTAGAGGTTTTGGAACGACATCGTTTTTAATGATTCATTTTGTATTAGTAGTAGTCTTTTCGATTTAATTAGATTACTAGCTTTTCGTTGGTTAAAACATAGAGATCATTTAGTTTCTAATTGGAACTATTGGCATGTTATGCCTTTGTAATTTCTCCTTTAGCACCTTGCTAGGGAGCGTTTTTCTTTTTTTATTATATCATTTTTTGGCCGTAAAAAAAATCTTATTTATTATATAAATAAATTGACGTATGTTCTATTAGTTTTATACATGTAGTTGTAAGTTAACTGTATACAATAAACAAGTTTTAATACTTTAAATACATATATTTAGAGTTTTTAAACGTGGTTGTATACGACAGTAAAAATTAAACTTCGACACACTTATAAACTATATTCGATATGGCACTTGAAATTATTACATTGTTAAATAACAAAAATTTATATTTATCTACCTTTTTTTTCGGAAAGCAAATATATAATAAACACGAGAAACCATGGAGCACCCCATACAACATGAGACAACACCACGACAATATGGGCCAAGTTGCGGTGACGGCAACTAGGCCATTACAAGATTACAGGAACAAGAATTGAACTAAGAATACTACAAATATTACAACGACTAAATCAAGTAAATAAATGAAAAAGACTTCACGAACCGCACGAACTAGGATTTGTAAGCCAATCAATCCAATCTATTCTTTTCTTTTTTTACCGTTTCGAAATCCATTTGTACGACTTCAGTTGAATCTCTAGAAGGGCGTTTGGTCTGTTGAAGTAATAATCTAGAAGGTGGCATGACAAAGTCAATTTGAACACAACTACCATATAGTTGACAACTTGTTTACAACTAGCATATAGTTGTCAAGTTGTTTACAACTAGCATATAGTTGTCAAGTTGTCTACAACTAGCACATAGTTGTCAATTTGCATACTACTTCTTCCATTTCTAAGTAGTATAAATAGAGCATCATACATGCTCAATTATACATCCCAAATCACAAGTGTTCTTGTATACCAAAAGAGTCTATAGAGAGTTAGTGAGTGTTAATCTCCTAATCACAGGAGATATAAAGATTGGTGATTATCCTTGTAATTAGAGAGAAGTGTAATTCCATTATTCTTATTAGTGAAACGTTTCTTTCCTTGCCCGTGGTTTTTACCCTATTGGGGTTTTCCACGTTAAATCTTGGTGTTCCTTTATTGTCTTTATTTCAAATATTACTAGCGGTTTGCTATAATTCAGTGTCGCTTTTCTCAACAAGTGGTATCAAGAGCTAGGTTCTTATATCTAGTGTGTATTAATCTACTTATCTAAGTAAGATTATTTTCACTCGATATAAGTTTTCAAGTACTATTTCTAGAAAAATAATGTTGTCGAAAAGAAGATTGTAATTATAGCAATGTCTACGAAATTTGAAATTGAAAAGTTTAGCGGGAGTAATTTCTCGTTATGGAAATTAAAGATGAAAGCTATCCTGAGAAAGGATAAGTGTTTGGCGGCAATCAGTGGACGGTCATCCGAGACTGATGAAAAATGGGAAGAGATGGACGGTCAGGCTATCGCAAATCTTCATCTGGCACTAGCAGATGGCGTTTTGTCTAGCATTGATGAAAAGAAGACGGCGAAAGAGATTTGAGATCACCTCGTAAAATTGTAAGAGACCAAATCACTCCACAACAAGATATTCCTAAAAAGGAAACTATATGCTTTACGCATGAGTGAATCAACTTCAGTGAATGAGCACATTAATAGCTTAAATACTCTATTTTCTCAACTCGCTTCATTGAGTTGCAATATAGAGTTACAAGAACGTGCTGAAATTCTACTTCAGAGTCTACCTGACTCGTATGATCAACTCATTATCAACCTAACCAATAATATTCTCACGAAATATTTAGTCTATGATGATGTTGCAGCTGCTGTTCTAGAAGAAGAAAATCGGCGCAATAATAAGGAAGACAGACAGGCCGGTTCACGACAAGTGGAGGCCTTGGTGGTTTCAGGAGGGAAATCAACGGAACGTGGCCCAAGTGGGAGTCACAATCATGGTAAACCGAAGTCTAGAAAGAAGAAGACCTATACATGCTACAATTGTGGCAAGAAAGGTCATCTGAAGAAGGATTGTCGGAGTTTAAATAACTCTAATCCTCAAGGAAATATTTCAAGCATTTCAGAAGATGAGACTGCTTTAGTTAGTGAAGCAGTGGTAGCAAATGAAGGCAGAAAGACATTTTTTGATGTCTGGTTATTTGATTCAGGAGCTACTTTTCACATGACCCCTAGAAGAGAATGGTTCAAACAATATGAACGTATCTCAGGAGGATCTGTATACAGTTGCAGTGATCACAAACTAAAGATCATTGGGATTGGAGATATTGTTCTGAAGATGCATGATGGTACAGTTCATACTATTCAAGGTGTACAACACGTGGAGGGTTTGAAGAAGAACTTATTGTCTTTAGGACAATTGGATGATCGTGGTTGTAAGATGGAGATACAAGACAAAATCATGAAAATCATAAAAGACGCAGTTGTACTTATGAAAGGAGAAAAGGTGAGTGCTAATTTATACATTCTGAAAGGCGAGACGATACGGGAAGCGGAAGCATCCATTGCTTCGAATAGTTCAAGTGATAAGGTTGCTATAACATGGCATCAAAAGCTTGGACATATGTCTGAACAAGATATGAAGATTCTTATTGAAAGAAATCTTATTCATGGTCTTACAAAGGTATCGCTACCTTTCTGTGAGCATTGTGTAATCAGCAAGCAGCATCGCCTGAAGTTTAACACATCAACTTCTAGAAGTAAATTGGTTCTAGAATTGGTTCACTCTGATGTGTGGCAAGCACCAGTTCAATCCCTAGGAGGAGCAAAGTATTTTGTATCATTTATTGATGATTACACTAGGAGATGTTGGGTGTACCCAATCAAGAGGAAAGCAGATGTGTTTGAAGTTTTCAAAGTTTACAAAGCGCGGGTTGAACTTGAATCTGGTAAAAAGATCAAGTGTTTGAGGACAGATAATGGAGGAGAATACACTGGTGATGAATTTGATAAATTCTGCAAACAAGAAGGCATCAAAAGACAATTCACTATGGCATACACTCCTCAACATAATGGAGTGGCAGAGCGGATGAACAGAACCTTGTTAGATAGAACAAGGGCGATGTTGGCAACTGCAGGCTTGGGGAAATCATTCTGGGCAGAAGCAGTCAGTACTGCCTGTTATGTGATAAATCGGTCACCGTCAATTGCGATTGAGTTGAAATCACCAATGGAGATGTGGACTGGAAAACCGGTTGATTATTCAGACCTTCATGTATTCGGAAGTCCTGTGTACGCAATGTACAACTCTCAAGAAACGACAAAGTTGGATCCGAAGTCCAGAAAGTGTTTGTTCTTGGGATATGCTGACGGAGTTAAGGGGTGTAACATCCAGAAGACGGGCCTAGTTGGAATTTACCTTTTTGTCTTTTTGTTCGTTTTGCGTTTTAAGGTGCTTTTTAATGAGTTAATTATTTGTTGAGTGTTTTTAATTAATTATTAGTCTAGTGGGTTCGTTTTGTGACCAGAGTCACAGAACATATTTGTTTATTAAATTTAGACTTCGTTTGAGCTACCGAACGAGGTACATTGCGTTTCAGTAAACAGATAAATACCCGTGTTTTATCCGGAATGAGATTTAATCCCATTTAAGAGCCCAAAAGAAACCGCCCCTCCCCTTGTTTTATTTACTGTACGTGGTTTTTGGTTCCATCCTTTTGTTTATATCGATCAAACACTACACACACATAGATGAACTTTAATCTTCCAAATTGATAAGGATGATGAAGTAAGATTGCAAGCTTTAAGTGGTGGTTCTCCTACCTCTCCCTCTCGTTCCCTCTGTCACGAATTCACAACCACCACCATTAAACCCTTACTTTTTAATTGATGAAGATGATGTTGGAATTCAAGCCCTAAAATAGTTCTTGTATATTATTAATTGAATTCTATCAAGGTTTGTCCTCTTTTCATGATTCTTCTTTATTAATTTAGGATTTATGACTAGTTTTATAAAAGGTTGTAAATTATGCTTAAATCTTTGATTACATGATGAAATTGTTTGATTTATGCTTGTTTGTGAATGTGTACATGTTAGTACACAATTGTGGACTCGTATTTGGCTAAAAATTGCAAGAAACAACTTGCTTTTGGGGGTACACCATGGTGGACAGCAGCGTAGCTGCTGCTGTTGCTGTTTCTAGGCAGCTGCCGCCGCTACTGCAGCTGTAGCTGGCGGCCGGTGGTGGCGGTTGGCAGCCGGTGGCGGTGTTTGTCGTTTTTTTGGTGCATGGGATGGTTTTGTTTGATTGTTTTAACCTCGACACGTTTGTATTAATTATGTTTAATTCGGTTTCTCTATTTTAAGATCATGACCCATTAGTTAGTTTAATTTGGGTAACAATGGTATATGTGTTATGTTGCTTTTGGAATGCTAGATAATTGTTGTTGTGTGTTTGCGCACCTTTGTGAACCCTTAACTTGGTCAAAATATTGCCCGAAACTCGATTATTGTGAGTGAAACCGAAAGGGACAGCAGGTACACTGCTGCTACTGTTTTTGCTACTGCGCGAGGTTGTTTCTGCTGCAATTTTGCAGCTGGAGCTGCTGTAAACTGCTGTTCACAACCCTCTTATGTTGTCGTTATGCTGATGTTCTCTAGTGTGGTGTGTAGCGACTTGGCATGGCTCGTAACTCGTTGCCCGTACTTATGATTTGGTGATTTGTGTGTCTATTTACTCGTTTGGACCCCGACCTATTCTTGTAAGTAGTGTTTATTTGCTCATTTAGACTTTGACCCATTTTATTAATTTCATTTGGGTTGTAGATTATAAAGTGGACTTTTTGTGCGGATGCTCGGTTAATCGTGACCCGAAACCCGTGGCCTGTACTTATGATTTATGAGATAACTCGTGGTCCGTTTATATAAATTGCATAATTTATTTAGTTTGGACCGTTCGTTTATATAAATTGCATGATTTATTTGGTTGATATATGACATAATTAATTAGGGTGCGTATACGTGTTCACTCGTGACCCGTTTGTTCGTGACCCGTTTGGGAAGGTAGTAAGTTATATTTCCTGACCGTTCAGTTATTGACCCGTTTAGGGGTGTTGATATTGAATCGTTCGCCCATTTGGACTTTGACCTATTTGGATGGATTATATATGTGTGTGTGTATATATATATATATATGTGTGTGTGTGTGTGTGTGTGTAAAAGTATATACATATAGAGAATATATATATATATATATATATATATATATATATATATATATATATATATATATATATATATATATATATATATATATATATATATGCGAGTATATATATGTATATATATACAAGAGAGTATATGTGTATGCAAATATGTGTGAACCGATCATTTTGACCCCGTTGACCCGTTTGGACTTATTTGGTTAAAGGTGGTAAATTATGATTCAATTGGGTCATAATTGTCACAATGACCCGTTTATATTATTTTATAAATATTGGAAATATATAGTGTATTGTAAGTACGTATATATATATATATATATATATATATATTGAATATCATATAGTTAGTAATGGTGGTGCGATTTACTAACTTGTTCAGTGTTTATTCTCAGGTGGTTCAGACGAGGAGAAGACCCGGTGATATTAGACTACCGAGTTTAGCTGGTGATCAGTGAGTGGGTCTATCTCCAGATAGAGTTTGAGTAGCGTATCATGCTACTGTGTTTAACTCTTTTACCAAGTTTAGTGTAATATAATTATCATGTGATATTAGTGATTGCCATGCTAGATGGATATAGTATGCTTGTTGATGTATGTGTTTCTACGTGCACTATGTGATTGACACCAGTCGGGCCTGGGGACACTGGGAACTCGTGACCGTGCCTAGGGAGGTTAGAGTCCGTATGAGGTCAACCGTGCCTAGGGAGGTTGAGTCCATAGGCTACTGATTGTGAGTATAGTGTGAACGACGCACCCCCTGCGTCAGGATGACTATACTGTGAATTGAGTAGCGAGGACTATCTGTAGACTCTAGCCCAATCAGCTAGGAGTCGTGTGCTCGTACAAGCCGCCGATCCTCATATTGTTGTATTTGTATGCTAGTGGTGGTTAGCATGTGGTGGTGATATTTAGAGTAAAGCTTGTGTGATGCTTAAGCTTATCCTGTTAGATAGATTCCACTCACTTAGCGGTGCGCTAACCCCCACATTTACACCCCTGCAGGTTTAAGTACTGTTGGGATTGGGAATTGGGCTGAAGACGTGTTTGACTCGGAGTACTCTGATGTGTTATAATGTAAAAGGAAAACTATATTTATTTATAATGTTTGTGATAAATTATTTAATTACGTGTTTTGTAAATAACGTGGTGTTTGTTAAATTAAGACTTCCGCTGTGATTTAAAAAAAAAAAAAAAAAATTTGCCTGGCGTTACAAGGGGTATCGCTTGTGGGACCCCACTGCCCACAAAGTAATCGTCAGCCGAAATGTTGTCTTTACAGAAGACAAAGATTTTGAAGATGTTAGCACTTCAAAAGAAACTACACCGATACATGTGGTAAATGAATTTCATAGAAATTCTTCTGAAGCAGTATCAAAGCACGTTGAAAATCAAGTAGTCGTTGATGAAGCTCCAGCGACTCGTATTTCTAATCGGGAAAGGAAACGTCCAGGGTGGCACTCAGATTATATTATGGAAACCAATGTTGCATATTGTTTTCTAACAGAGGAAGGAGAGCCAGTAACTCTTCGCGAGGCACTGAATCATTCAGATGCATCTCAATAGATGGCAGCTATGCAGGAAGAAATTGAAGCTCTTCATAAAAATAAAACATGGGAACTTGTGCCATTACCGGAAGGTAGAAAACCTATTAGAAACAAATGGGTGTATAAGATCAAGCGAAATGGCGATGATCAAGTGGAGCAGTATCGTGCAAGACTGGTGGTCAAAGGATATGCTCAGAAAGAAGGAATAGACTTTAATAAAATATTCGCCCCCGTAGTTTGACTTACAACAGTTCGAGTAGTTCTAGCAATGTGTGCTACATTTGATTTGCATCTAGAGCAGCTAGATGTGAAAACTGCATTTCTTCATGGAAACCTTGACGAAGAAATTTATATGCTTCAACCAGAAGGTTTTGAACTACAAGAGAACTTGATTTGCAGGTTAAAGAAATCTCTGTATGGTCTTAAACAGGCGCCGAGATGTTGGTACAAGAGATTTGATTCTTTCATAATGAGCCTTGAATATAGCAGAATTTATTCAGACCCTTGTGCATATTTCAAGAGGTTTGGGGACAATGATTTTGTCATTTTGCTGTTATATGTAGACGACATGTTAGTTGCAGGCCCTAACAAAGATCGTATCAATAAGTTGAAGGCTCAGTTGGCTAGGGAGTTTGAAATGAAAGACTTGGGTGCCGCAAACAAGATTCTAGGGATGCAAATTCACCGAGACATATATAATAGGAAGATTTGGCTTTCTCAAAAGAATTACTTGAGTAAAATCTTGCAGCGCTTCAATATGCAAGATAGTAAGCCAATCTCAACCCCGCTTCCTACTAATCTCAAGTTATCCTCCGTTATGAGTCCTAGCAGTGAAGACGAGAGGAAATAGATGTCTCGAGTACCGTATGCATCACCAGTGGGAAGTTTAATGTTCGCAATGATATGTACAAGACCAGACATTGCACATGCAATGGGAGTAGTTAGTTGGTACATGGCGAATCCTGGTAGAGAGCATTGGGATGCGGTTAAGAGGATCCTAAGATACATAAGGGAACCTTAGATGTTGCATTATGTTACGGGGAACGAGAATTTATTGTCAAAGGGTATGTTGATTCAGATTATGCAGGAGATATTGATAGCAGTAAATCTACCACTGCATATGTTTTCACACTTTGTGGTGGAACAGTAAGCTGGGTTTCAAAACTGCAGTCAGTTGTGGTCACGTCAACAATAGAGGCATAATATGTAGCAGCTACTCATGCTGCTAAAGAGGCAGTATGGTTAAAGATGTTGTTGGAGGAACTCGGATACAAACAAGAGAATATCACTCTATTTTATGACAACCAGAGTGCCTTGCATCTTGCAAGGAATCCAACATTTCATTCAAAGACAAAGCATATACGAGTTTAATATCACTTCATTCGTCAGAAAGTGGAAGAAGGAATCGTGGATGTGCAGAAAATTCATACTGACAACAATGTGGCTGATTTTCTAACAAAGTCGATCAACTGTGACAAGTTTATTTGGTGTCGTTCCTCATGCAGCCTAGCAGAAACGTAAGCAACATCATTGGCAAGGAAGGATTAACGTGTGAAGATTGATTGAGCTTCAATCAAATCTTCAAGTGGGAGATTGTTGAAGTAATAATCTAGAAGGTGGCATGGCAAAGTCAATTTGAACACAACTACCATATAGTTGACAACTTATTTACAACTAGCATATAGTTGTCAAGTTATTTACAACTAGCATATAGTTGTCAAGTTGTCTACAACTAGCACATAGTTGTCAATTTGCATACTACTTCTTCCATTTCTAAGTAATATAAATAGAGCATCATACATGCTCAATTATACATCCCAAATCACAAGTGTTCTTGTATACTAAAAGAGTCTATAGAGAGTTAGTGAGTGTTAATCTCCTAATCACAGGAGATATAAAGATTGGTGCTTATCCTTGTAATTAGAGAGAAGTGTAATTCCTATTATTCTTATTAGTGAAACGTTTCTTTCCTTGCCCGTGGTTTTTACCCTATTGGGGCTTTCCACGTTAAATCTTGGTGTTCATTTATTGTCTTTATTTCAAATATTACTAGCGGTTTGCTATAATTCAGTGTCGCTTTTCTCAACATGGTCCACCGATTGCCATAACTTTATACCGAGACTTGAGAGTTGACCCGAGATATTACCCTGAAAAGCTTCTTCAATGCTTAGATTTGTGACACCCCCAACACCCCTTTTTATAGACCCGTTTAAACAGTTTATAATTCTTTGAGACTAACAATTTATTCTACAAAAGTTTAAAATAGGTTATTAAATTAGAACGGTATATTTTAATGTATACCGACTTTGTTAACATTCATTCATTTCATTCAATTATCATTATATTATAAATTATAAAAATTTATAATAAATAATGATTACAATAATAATAATAATAATTATTATTATTATTAAAGATAAACGCAAACTCCTTATTTTCAAGATAGATTTCGAAAAAGCATTTGATTACGTCAACTGGAATTTCCTTGACTAAGTTATGCATCAAATGAATTTTTCGGATAAATTGCGAGGATGGATAAATGGGTGTTTAGTTTCGGGAAGAACTTCGCTCTTAATAAGAGGAAGTCCTACAAAGGAATTTTCGTTGAAAAAAGGATTGAGACAATGAGATTCTTTGTCTCTCTTTTTATTCAAAATTCTGGGTGAAGCTTTGAATATTGCTTTGAAAGATGCATCCTCGTTAGGCATTAATAAAGGAGTAACAGTAGGCGTAAAAAGAGTTCATGTGACCCACCTGCAATATGCAAATGGCGCACTTTTCTTCGGGGGATGGTCGAATTCAAATTTCTCAAATCTCATTACTAGTGTATCATGTTTTGGTGATGCTTTAGGATTAAGTATCAACCTCTCAGAATGTAACTTTTTTGCCTTAATATCCCATATCAGGATGTTTTGCAACTGGCTCAAACTGTTAACTGCACTCATGGATCCCTTCCATTTATGTATCTTGGGATTTCAGTTGGAAAACAAATGACAAGTTTAGGCGCATGGACTGAGGTGAGTTGCAAATTCTCGATTAAACTCATTTTATGGAAAGCCAAACAACTATCTATTGACGCTGGACTAACACACACTATTGCGGTCTTGGGGAGTCTTCTCTTATATTTCATGTCACTTTATAAAGCCCAAATAAGTGTGATTGATAAACTTGAAACATTAAGAAGAGATTTCTTATGGAATACATTAGACAAGAATTCAATTTGGTGGGTTAAATGGAGCAGAGCGTTGGCGGAGAAGTCCTTTGGAGGCTTGGGTATTGATAGTATCCAAGCAAAGAATTTTAGTTTGTTGGCCAAGTGGTGGTGGCGATTTAGAAAAGAACTCCCTTTGGTCAATGGTGACCGGCTCGATATATATAGTGATGATGGTGGTTTGGTTGATAAAGCAGACACCAATGTGACTGGCCACCATCGAATTGGTGCAACATCATAAAATTTCGATTAAATATAAAAAAAACTTGTGTGCCATTCTTGTCATCTTTCACTCAAAAATAGGGAATGGTTCTAATACATCATTTTGGCATGATGTGTGGATACCCAATACCACTTTAAAAACTCAACTACCATATATATGTGCCATGGAGTCTTTAAAAAATGAAATTGTTGCAACAAGGTTACCTATTACATAAAACGAAGTAACTGGGTCATGGGCTTGGTGCAACATGTTGGAAATTTAGTGTAATTGGGGATTTAATCTACACTTGTAAATGGGTTAGGAGGTACAGAGTGTACACCCATTAAATGATAGATTACCCGGACCCGAAAGTGGTTTTCCATTATCACAAATTTGAGTGATTACGGAAGTATTATTCCTGCACTAGGTGAAACATCTCCATCGTGGAAATAAAACAAACAACTTTATGAAAAGGATTTAATCGATTTCCTTGATTTGGTTGTTGGAAATAAAACAAACAACTTTATAAAAAGGATTTGTTTTAGATTTGAAAAGGAAATTGAATTTTATGAAAATGATTTAATCGATTTCCTTGATTTGGTTGTTGGAAATAAAACAAACAACTTTATGAAAAGGATTTGTTTTAGATTTGAAAAGGAAATTAGTTAGTGAAAAATCTCCATCGTGGAATAATACTTGTTTTTGGGTGCCTATAAATAAGAACTATCATTCATGAGAAAAAATAGATACAAAAACACCTTAATACTCTTATGCAAAAGAGTTCTTGTTTACTGCCAATAACAAGAACTAATCTCTGTCTTATCCCAAAGTGATATTCGTGTAACCCAGGCAATAAGGGTCGAATAATTACTTTCGGAAAGTGATACCACAATTCAGTGATTTATCCGGCTATCGATTATTTTACCCTACACGAAATTTCAATAAAACCTCCAACAATCGAAAGTAATTATTTGTTATAATCGATGGCGGCTACGATGAAACACATGACGGCGAATTTCTCTAAACTTGATAAGTTTGAGGGAATTGATTTTAGGAGATGGCAAAAGAAGATGCACTTCTTTCTGAGCAGCATGAGTGTGGTGTACGTACTCAGCACACCAATTCCTGAAGTTCATGGTGATGATGCCACTGTTGAACAAATTCGGAAAAGGTTCAAGTGGGAGAACGATGACTACATCGCTAGAGGTTTAATCCTCAATGGTATGGCTGATTCCCTTTTTGATATTTACCTAAATGTTGAATCTGCTAAAGAACTATGGGACTGTTTAGAAACCAAGTATATGTCTGAGGATGCTTCTAGTAAAAAGTTCCTTGTGAGTAATTTTAATAATTACAAGATGGTCGATCCTAGACCGGTCTTGGAATAATACAATGAGCTCATTCGTATACTTGGTCAATTCACACAACATAAGATGAACATGGATGAGTCTATTCAAGTCTCAAGCATAATTGATAAACTACCTCCATCTTGGAAAGAATTTAAACATTCTTTGAAACATAAGAAGGAGGAGTTAACTCTTGTTGAGTTGGGTAGTCATCTGCGTATTGAGGAATCCATCAGGTTGCAGGATAATGACAAGCCAAAGAGCAACGAAGTTGCTGGTACGTCTGTTGTCAATATGGTGGAACATAAAAAGTTCACTAGTAATAATGACAAAAAGGGAAAACGTAAACATCAAGGTAATAACAAAGTTGATCCTAATAAGAAGTCTAAATAGACTTGTTGGAAGTGTGGTAAATCTGGACACTTGAAGAGGGATTGCAAGGTTATTTTTGGCACTAACAATGCTAAGGGATCTAGCACAAATGGTTCGGGCAATGGTTCGAACAACCAAGCCCCAAATGGTCAGAATATATTTAATAATTCGGCTAAATTTTTTATGTTTCGTATATATCTGAGATTTGTTTTGTGCAGGATGATGATGTTGCGTGGTGGGTTGACTCTGGAGCTACTATTCATGTATGTAAGGATAGATGTTGGTTCAAGACTTACGAGTCGGTGACTGATGGATTAATTCTTCATATGGGAAATGAGTCAACAGCCTCTATTTATGGACTTGGTTGTGTGGATTTAAGTTTTAGTTCTGGAAAGATTGTTTCTTTGTTTAATGTTTTGCATGTACCACAAATTAGGAAAAATTTGGTTTCAAGTAGTATGTTGAATAATTGTGGTTACAAGCAAGTTATTGAATCTGACAAGTTTGTTCTATCTAAAAATGGTTTATTTGTTGGATTTGGTTATTTGAGTAATGGAATGTTTAGACTAAACATTGAACATGTAAGTGTTGATATTGCTTGTATGTCTACTACTAGCATAAATAATTATATTCTTTGGCATGCTAAACTAGGACATGTACACTTTAAAAGAATGTAAGATATGTCTAAAGATGGATTAATGCCAGCCTTTGATATGAACAATGAAAAGTGTAAAACGTGTATGTTGACAAAGATCACTAAGAAACCTTTTCAAAATATACATCGTGATACTGAGATTTTGGAATTAATACATAGTGATTTATGTGATTTGCATGCAACTCCTACTTTAGGGAACAAAAAATATTTTGTGACTTTTATTGATGATGCTTCTAGGTTTTGCTATGTTTATTTGTTACATACTAAGAATGAAGCATTAGATAAATTTAAAATATTTAAAACTGAAGTAGAATTACAACAAAAGGCATTGATTAAAAGACTTAAAACGGATAGGGGAGGTGAATACATTGACCAATTGTATTTTCAATCCGTTGGTATTATCCATGAGACCACAGCTCCTTATACTCCACAACAAAATGGTATATCTGAGAGGAAGAATAGGGTCCTCAAAGAGATGGTTAATTCCATGTTATCCTATTCGGGTTTAAGTAAGGGATTTTGGGGTGAAGCTATATTAACAGCTTGTTATTTGCTTAATAGAGTTCCTAACAAAAGGAATAAGATTACACCTTATGAACTTTGGAATAAAAGAAAACCTAAGTTGAACTATCTTCGGGTATGGGGTTGTAGGGCTGTTGTAAGACTGCCTGATCCCAATAAGAAAAGTTTGGGTGAAAGAGGTATAGATTGCATATTTATTGGATATGTTGAACATTCCAAGGCGTATAGGTTCTATGTTATAGAGCCTAATGAGTTTGTCTCAATTAATTCTGTGATTGAATCAGGGGATGCAATCTTTGATGAAAATCGATTTTCATCTATACCTAGACCAAAGGATATGATTCCAAGTAACAATGGAATCAATAAGGATTGTAATGACGAAGTCTCTGAAAAGGCTGTTGATCAGTCACTTGAGATTCAAAAAAGCAAAATAAAAGGGAAACCTAAATCATTTGGACCTGATTTTCAGTTATACTTAATTGAAGGTTCTAGGGATGATGTTTCTACCCAATATTCGTATTGTTTCAATGTTGATGATGATCCTAAAACATATGATGAAGCAATGAGGTCTCAGGATGTTGTATTCTGGAAAGAGGCAATTAATGATGAGATGGATTCTATCATGGGCAATAACACTTGGGTGTTAGCTGATCTACCTCCTGGTTGTAAACCTTTGGGTTGAAAATGGATCTTCAAAAAGAAGATGAAGGTAGATGGAACTATTGAAAAGTTCAAGGCAAGGTTAGTCATTCAAGGCTTTAGACAAAAGTCTGGAATTGACTATTTTGATACTTATGCTCCTGTGGCACGTATCACTACCATTAGAATGTTGATTGCTTTGGCTACAATTCACAATCTGGTTATTCACCAGATGGATGTGAAGACAGCATTCTTGAATGGTGAATTGGATGAGGAGGTTTATATGAACCAACCTCATGGATTTGTCATGCCAGGTAATGAAGGCAAGGTGTGCAAACTTGTGAAGTCCTTATATGGTTTGAAACAAGCACCTAAGCAATGGCATCAGAAATTTGATGAAGTGGTTTTATCTAGTGGTTTTAAATTAAACCAAGCAGATAAATGTGTATATAGCAAATTTGATAATTCTGGTAAAGGAGTTATAATTTGTCTATATGTTGATGACATATTAATCTTTGGGACTGACCAAAGTCAGGTTGATTTAACAAAAGAATTTTTGTCATAAAAATTCTCCATGAAAGATATGGGGGAGGCTGACGTTATCCTTGGCATTAGGATCAAACGTGAAAGCAAAGGAATTTCGATTTATCAATCTCATTATGTTGAGAAGGTGTTGAAAAAGTTCAATTGCTTTGAATGTACTCCTGTGAGTACCCCTGTTGATCCAAGTGAGAAGCTTATGCTTAATCAAGGTGAAGCTGTATCACAAGTTGAGTATTCTCAGGTGATTGGATGTTTGATGTATGCCATGACTTGTACAAGGCCGGATATTGCTTTTGCTGTGGGAAAACTGAGTAGATATACTAGTAATCCTAGTACTCATCACTGGCAAGCAATTAGGCGGGTACTGAAGTACTTGAAGAAAACTATGGACTATAGTTTATCTTATAATGGGTTTCCTTCAGTAATAGAAGGATATTCTGATGCGAGTTGGATAACCAATATTGAAGATCATTCTTCAACGAGTGGTTGGGTGTTCTTGCTTGGGGGAGGTGCTATTTCATGGGCTTCTAAGAAGCAGACATGTATTACCAACTCAACGATGGAATCTGAGTTTGTTGCTTTAGCTGCTACTGGTAAAGAAGCAGAATGGCTTAGAAACTTGATCCATGAGATACCATTATGGCCTAAACCTATAGCACCCATGTCTATCCATTGTGATAGTGCTGCGACATTGGAAAAGGCTTATAGCCAGATGTACAATGGAAAGTCTAGACACTTAGGTGTCAGACATAGCATGATTCATGAACGCATCATGAATTGGGTGATTTCTATAGTGTTCGTGAGGTCACAACAGAATTTAGCTGATCACTTGACGAAGGGATTGGCAAGAGACTTGGTTGACAAGTCTGCTGTGGGGATGGGTTTAAAGTCCACATAAATGTCTAATTATAAGATACCCAATTCCCTTCCAATGAAAATTAGAAGTTGAATTCAATGCGGAAGGCTTATACTTAGAAATTTGGAGTACATAAATTTTATATCATCCCAAGGTAAGGTATGTACTCGGACCTGCTGAAGGTGAGGTTGAAGTCTAGCTTCTTAACAGTTCATTTGAAAAAGTGCATGAGTAGGTGCATGACTGAAGTGAACTACCTATGTGAATGTGAAGTTTTGCCGCTTCAACAAAGCTTGGACTTTTAGCTTTGGATACATTCATGAAAGGATATGGACACATGGCTTGTAAAGTGTCAGAATAGCTTTAGAGTATTTGAAAACTTAAGTGTATATTATTTTCAGTTATTCAAATGGGTTGAAGGGTTCAATTCTTAGAACACCCTGATTCTCGAATATTTGGAATGCGTAATGTACTAAGGTGAAAATTCAATCTTCAAGATATTTTCATTTATGCATGAGTTTTTGTTTTAATTTGTTTAATTCTCATGAAACGAATTGCACTAAATTGGGGAGGATTGTTAGAAATTTAGTGTAATTGAGGGATTTAATCTACACTTGTAAATGGGTTAGGAGGTACGGAGTGTACACCCATTAAGTGATAGATTACCCGGACCCGAAAGTGGTTTTCCATTATCACAAATTTGAGTGATTACGGAAGTATTATTCCTGCACTAGGTGAAACATCTCCGTCGTGGAAATAAAACAAACAACTTTATGAAAAGGATTTAATCGATTTCCTTGATTTGGTTGTTGGAAATAAAACAAACAACTTTATGAAAAGGATTTGTTTTAGATTTGAAAAGGAAATTGAATTTTATGAAAAGGATTTAATTGATTTCATTGATTTGGTTGTTGGAAATAAAACAAACAACTTTATGAAAAGGATTTGTTTTAGATTTGAAAAGGAAATTAGTTAGTGAAACATCTCTATCGTGGAATAATACTTGTTTTTGGGTGCCTATAAATAAGGACTATCATTCATGAGAAAAAATAGATACAAAAATACCTTAATACTCTTATGCAAAAGAGTTCTTGTTTACTGCCAATAACAAGAACTAATCTCTGTCTTATCCCAAAGTGATATTCGTGTAACCCAGGCAATAAGGGTCAAATAATTACTTTCGAAAAGTGATACCACGATTCAGTGATTCATCCGGCTATCGATTATTTTACCCTACACGAAATTTCAATAAAACCTCCAACACAACACCTTTCATGGCCGATCGTTCAATGAATTTGAAGAGCTGGTGAAACTAATAAATGGTTGTTCAAAATTATCATCTGATGAAGATAGTCGATCTTGTAATTTATAAGCAATTCCGTACTTTAAATTCAAAATCTAATATCACTTGTCGGATAAACATTTTTGATAGTTTATCCAAATATTACATGTTAAATTGTTAATAATTTAAATTTAAAATGTTCACATGTTCACATGTTCAAATATAAATATGCAATTGTAAACGAGAAACTATATATTTGATTATATATGTAAAATACAATTTTTTTCAAACCTTTATCATTATATGTGCATTTTACTCTCGATCAATATTTATGGGTGATTCAATTTACTCGCATGTGAAAATATTTTTAATTTAAAAGTTCTCGCAGTTCTTGCCTTTTTGTGGTTCTCGTTTGAATTTTTTATTATATATACCACTCTCGCAATAGAGGTATGATTATATACATCATATCTTTTTTAAACTCTGCCTTCAATAATATTGAATAACGAGATCCGGATCGGCCCGCTCGTTGCGGCTGAGCCTTTCGGGTTGTGTACTCATAGTTAACGTAGCATTATGTATTTACAGAAGCGAAAAACAGACCGTTTGTTAAGCCCCGTTTTAGATGTCGGTGTGTTCAGCATTTTTTAGAAGGTGTCCGTTTCGAACGTAGCTAGTTACATTTTGTTCGTAAAATTATTTCGAGTTGAACGGTGGTGTTGAAAAAATTTAACGCGCGGCGAGCGGAAAGATACTACCCGTTAAAAATTTGAGTGAAGTTTGTTTAAGTTTTTTTAATAAAATAATAAATTTACGTTTTATACCCCGAAAAAATTGTAAATTAAACATATTTGAGGGGTAGTTTTTGTAACTTGGGGTGGTGGTGTCGTTTGAAAAACTAAAGGAGGCCCAAACGACATAGTTTGGCACCTCCTTTAGTTATAAGAGCACTGGGAGTGGTGACCCAGGTCACTTGACATGTCAGGCTTTGACTTGCTGAGTCAGAAAAAGTGGAGAGTGGTGACCTATGTCAGTTAGTGTGTTAAAATAATATTTTATTATATTTAATAATTTATTCCTTTGAAAAACAAAAAGCAAAAATAAAAAGGGGGTAACATCCGTCGCATATGCGACTGACTTGGGGTAAACGGACATGGGGGACTTGAGTGAGGAGTGGTGTCACCAAGTGACATATTGAGGACGGGGTGGTGACATCCTTCCACTCCCACTGCTCTAAGGGGTTAATGTTGTATAATTGTATCTAAAATAATACATAGTTTAAAGAAAATATAAATAGACATAGAGATTCCCTAAATAAAAGGACACAAGAAACCTTTTTTTGTTTTTGAAAAACCAAAAATTTTATTAAAAACCAAAAAAGATTACAAAGCAGGGTCAAATACCTATTACAAGAACTCGATCAAGCAAGCCTAAACTACACAAACACGTAGAGCTAACCAGTCTACAAACATGACTAATTTTATGCATACAGGAACTATACAGTAACACTAAAAGTATGACACGAATGGTTAATGTAAGACCCAAGTCCGTAGGGTACATATTTGTGAATATAAAAAGCTGCCGGTATCAGTTTCAGCATGACGCAGCGGCGCGGCCAGCGTCAGATGGTGATTCTTTTGCTTTATTTAATTATAAAGAGGGGCATTTTGGTATTTTTCACTTGGAGGATGAAATTAAGGCCACAAGATCAGTTTAGGAGGGTCATTTACTCCCCTTTCACCCACCTTATCTCTTCCAATTCAATTTTAGAGTGAGAAACACTTTGAGAGAGAGAAAGCTCAAATTAAGGAGGAAGAAGCTTGATTAGGGTCAAAGCTCGTGTATTAAAGTTGTTCATCTAGTCACTAGCTACATTTTGATAGTGGTGGTATGTCCAAACCTTGATTTTCCTTACTTTGATTTATTTAAGGGTTATGGTTTGGGTAAATGATAAACATAAAACCCATTGTTGGTGATTTTGGGGGTTTTTTTAGGTAAGATTTAGTCATGGAGACTCAAGAAGAACTAACCTAGGGTTTTAAAGTGATAATTGGTGTTATGAGTCTTAATTGGTTAGTAAATTTACTAGAACACCCAGATATTAAGTAAGTGGGTGTTATTTGGGTGTGTTGGTGACCCAAATGGGTGTGTTAACCTTGAAATGGGTCAAATGAGTCTTGGGTGACTTAAGTTGTCTAATGAGGGTGAAAATATGATAACCTTGTGTTAATAAGTATTTTAAGACCCTAGATGGCTAGTGTTAAGGTTTTGGCGAAGTTGACCTAATATTATGTTTAAGAGTGCAAATGGGTCGAAATTGCACTATGGGTCAAAATGACACTAGGATGGTGAGTGAGTTGGTTGACCAACTTGATTGTGTGATTGATTATATGCATAATGTAATAGGTACGTTACATTGAAGGTTGCGAGCTTGAGTATCTTTCACCAAAAGGCGTTAAGGTGAGTGGAATAATTATGCATTAATGTATATAATGTATTTATTTGTGTGGCGTGAAATGTGGGGTAGTCGCGGTGTTAAGACACCACATAATACGTACGAGTTGGTTAGTCGCAGTGTTAAGACACCACTCTGAAAATTAATGAAATGTGGGGTAGTCGCGGTGTTAAGACACCACATAATACGTAACGAGTGGGTTAGTCGTGGTGTTAAGACACCACTCCGGGATTTAATGACAAGTGGGTTAGTCGCGGTGTTAAGACACCACATTGAAATAGAGGGTGGGTTAGTCGCGGTGTTAAGACACCACCCGGGGGGTTAGTGATACGCGGTGTTAAGTACACTAATGGATGTTGTGAACTTCGATGGTCTTTAGCAAGCACCATCTCCTTGAATGATTGGTTAACCATGGTTTTGTGTAGTGATATAGCATATTATATTGTTTGGATTATATACTAATAATTGTGCTAGCTCGTGGTTTTGGGAACTTAGCGTTATAGTTGCGATGATATGCTATTAGTTTGCTAGCGTGTATGCGGTAATGTGTAAGTGTTTGCAAGTAGGTATATTATATATGTATGTGTATAATTATTGCATTCACTAAGTGTTATGATTACCCTCTCGTTGTTTACCTTTTTAGGCTCCGGCGTGGATAAAGGCAAGGGTATTTGCTTGGATTAGCGGACTCCTTAATGATTATGCTAGCGTATTGCTTTTGAAGTTCGACCTAGGTTTGGGTAGTTTAACCCCAAACACCATGCTCGAGTTTTTGTTTGGTATTTAAACTTGTGGGTCAAAACTTATACTTTTGATGTGTAAATGAGCTTATGGAGCTCGGTGGTCAAATACTCAAATTGTGGTTGCTAAAACATGTACACTTTATTTACTTACGCGGCAGAAAGCCTTTGTGTTGATGGTTGTCGATTACTTCGAAATTGGTGTTGTATAATTTTTGTACAAGTCAGAATCAGATCCAGGGTTGTGCCGCGTCGCGACCCCTTTGGGCCGCGCCGCGAGTTTGAACGCACTTTGGTATCAGCTTTTTGATGGTCCCTGACCTTCAGTTTTTGTTGTGGGCCGCGCCGCGGCCAGATGAACCACGCCGCGGTAATTGCTTAACAGGCTTGGCATGTCCACTTTAAAAAAAAAATGTTTTGCAATGTTTAACAGGTTGGGTCATTACAAGTGGTATCAGAGCATGGTCTAAGGGATTTAGGCGACTTGAGATAGGTTCCTAGACTTAGACTTGATTTGTGTATGCGCATTATGCGGGACTTGTAGGAGACGGGTCGGACCGGGATTGGTTAGTGCCTAGGTTTATGTGAACTAACCTTGCGTAATTGTTTTTGTGACGACCCAAAAATTTCTGACCAAATTCAAACTTAATCTTTAAACGATTAATGTTTCTGACACGATAAGCAAAGTCTGTAAGGTTGAATCTCAAAATTTTAAACTATTCAATTACCCTTCGTTTGTTCTCGACGATTCGCGAACAATTATATGTAAATAGATACATATTGAAGCGACCCGTCCTAATCCATAAGGACGAATACAATAACATATGATTACATTGCGAGGTATTTGACCTCTATATGATACATTTTACAAACATTGCATTCGTTTTGAAAAGACAAACTTTCATTTCATCGTAAGTTGACAAACATGCATACCATTTCATAATATCCAAACTATAAATGACTTAATCTGTCATTTATTTAATAATAATCTTTATTGAACTCAATGACTTGAATACAACGTCTTTCGAAATATGCCATGAATAACTCCAAGTAATATCTTTAAAATGAGCAAATGCACAGCGGAAGATTTCTTTAATACCTGAGAATAAACATGCTTTCAAGTGTCAACCAAAAGGTTGGTGAGTTCATTAGTTTATGATAATAATCATTTCCATAATTTTAATAGACCACAAGATTTAATTTTTATAGTTAACTGCAGGAACACTCATCTGCAAAAAAAATTATAATACAGGAACACTCATCTGTATAAAATTCATTCATATGGTGAACACCTGGTAACCGACATTAACAAATGGATATAGAATATCCCCAAATATACAGGTACACTCATCTGTATAAAATTGAAGTACTAAAGCATCCATAACCTGGATGGGGTTTGTTAGGCCCATAGATCTATCTTCAGGATTCGCGTCAATTAGGGGGTCTGTTCCCTAATTCTTAGGCTACCAAGCTAAAAGGGTGATATTCAATTTCGATAGTCCAACCATAGAATGTAGTTTCGATTACTTGTGTCTATTTCGTAAAACAGTTATAAAAGCAGCGCATGTATTCTCAGTCCCAAAAATATATATTGCAAAAGCATTTAAAAAGGGAGCAAACGAAACTCACAATACTGTATTTTGTAGTAAAAATACATATGACGGCATTGAACAAGTGCAAGGTTGGCCTCGGATTCACGAACCTATATTAATTATATTTATATGTTGGTCAAAATCTGTATAACCATCTAGGTCAGATCATAGTGTATCACAATCCTAATACTCGAGACTAATATGCAAAAGTCAACAAAGTCAACTTGATCCTAAATGACTTCCAAAATTTATACATGATTATTATATAAATTAAATATAGTCGTTTTATATTTAATATTTTTAACAGATTTTATTAGAGTAAATAATATAATTCATTTATTAATAAATAAATTTTTATATTAAAATTTATATAATAAAAATATACTTTTATATATCTTAAGTAATAAAAATTTTTAAGTTCATTTAATATCATAAATATATAATGATAGGTGTTATTAATGTAATTATATTACATGTAGTAAAATATCTTTGTATCATATATTTATTTGATAAAATAATATCGATAATAACAATAATAAGTAAGAGTTGTATTATTTTGTAATAATAATTATTATTATTCTACTAATAATAATAACAATATTTATATTTACTAAAAATGATATTATGATAAAATGATAATTTTTATTAACAATAATACTAAAATGATAATAATAATGATATTTTATATTAACAATGATATTCCTATAAATAATAATTTTTGTACAAATTATAGTTTTAATATTAATAATACTTTTCATAATAATAATGATAAAAACGATATCTAAATCAATAACTTTCAATATTTTTATTTCATCATGATACATATACTAATTGTTTCCTAATCGATTTGCTTAATAGTTTTTAATCCTCTTTTATATCGCTTTCATAATAATGATAATAATCGTACTCATAATAATTAGATAATAATAATATTAGTTTTAACAATAATGATACTAATAGGTATTATAATATAATATTAATAATAATACTAGTAATTATAATAATAATGATGATAATATTAATAATAAATTTTGATGATAATAACAATAATAACAATAATGATTTTTTTAAATAAAGATACATATATTAATAATGATAATATTAATATTAATAATAATAATAATAATAATTATTATTATTATTAGATAATAATAATAATATTAACGGCGATAATAACGACGATAGTAATAATAATCATTTTAATAATAATACTAAAATTCAGTTGACTATAATTTCTAATCCGTTCATTGAAACCATTCGATATCTAAATGAAAAGTTCTTAATTTTTCGCTAGCTTTCCAACGACATGCATATCATATACCCTATCTCAGTAGCATATGTATCTAATTTAGGATTCAACATAATCTATCTAACGACAATATTAAACATACATGCATGCATAATCATATCTACTCGAGCACTAGTCAGGGATACACTATTAATATATAAAAGTTAAGTTATGAGTGCTCACGTATCAATATTGAGATTCAATATTGCAGGAAAGTACGTAGACACAACGGAGATGATAAACACTAGTTTAACCTCACGAGCATACCCCCGAACCATACCCATAACCTCCATTGTTATAACCCATAATATCCTTAGCTTTAACCCTTTCGAAAACTCATTTTGAAATCACATGAACGTACCCTTGTCGTAGTATTTTATGTAATAATAATACTAGTAATAACACCTCTTAATACTACTAATAATAATAGTAATAAAATTAATAATAACAATTAATAAAATAAAATAAGTTGGAGTAATATGAGGATTAGAGGAAAATCGAATGTTTGTGAATTAGACGAACCAGAAATTGTGCATTTTATAGTATGTAAACCTCACCTACTCCCCATGCGATCGCATGGGGTTGTGAGGGAGGCCTCATGCGATCGCATGAGGTCTGGTTCCAGCTCACACTCGATTGAATTCTTCTACCGACACATTTATATTATATATATATATATATATATATATTAAATCTTTATAATTATATAAATATTATATTATATTTATGTGCGTAGTTGACACGTAAAATTAGTTCCAATGACTTGTACGTTGTCACTCGACTCATGTCCTGGTTCCGATTTCTCGAATGACCTTTCGTACGCTTAAGAAACTAGCACTTTACGTTTAGTGATGTGTACCATTATCAAAAATTAGACTCATACATCAATAAATTATCTTATCATAAATGTAACTTATATATTTGAGTGTTATGGTCATTTGCTTCTATAAATCATCGTCTCGTTATATATATAAAAGTATTATTTTAAATCAACACGTTCTATAACTAAATAAATATTATATCTTACCATTGTGCGAGATATATATATTCTCATTTAGAAATATAAACTTTGTACTTAAAATATTATAACATTTAGTTTTCCAAACTTAGGTTATTTAAACTAACGTTTGACTAACTTTCGTTATTTGACACTTTGTTCTTACTTGTAAGTCACTTTACCATTTATTCTGAATACCGTTAAAAAGAATAGATTTCTTAAATCATAGTGGACCTCATAATAGAGACTTGTAATCATAATTTAATGTATCTGATAAATCAATCATTTGGAATTATCTTTTAACATCGTAAGTAAATATATCCAATAGGTATTCAAACCAAGATGTTTAATGTACGGTGACATATACCCTAAAAATTTATTAACATTTTCTAGTTATAATATATATATATATATATATATATATATATATATATATATATATATATATATATATATATATATATACATTCATGCACAAAACAAGTTACATATATTGGTTCGTGAATCGTCTGGGTTTGGTCAATGTTAAATGAATATATGAACACCGTTTAAGATTTTTGAAATTCAACTTAACAAACTTTGCTTATCGTGTCGGAATAATATAAATATGAAGTTTAAATTTGGTCAAAAATTTCCGGGTTGTCACACATATATATACTATAACTTGAAAGCGTAACAAGGTATTAATTGTATGATACCGTACATTAAACTTATTGGTTTAAATATCTATTTGAATATATATGATAAGTTGGAATATTAATTGTATTAATAACTTGCGATGTGTATTTTACAACGTGTTTATAAATATTGAAAATATATATTAACTTGGTTATAAAACGTTTGATAATACTATTATATTAGTAAATAACAAGACGATGATTTATAGAAGTAAATGACCAAAACACTCAAATGTATAGATTATATTTCGAGTGGTATAGTTTATGGATAATTTAAGTCTATATTTTGACAAAGGTACGAGTCGCGAAGCGTAAAGTACAAGTTTTTTCAGTGTACGAAAGGACCTTTGGAAAACCGGAATCGGGACATAAGTCGAACTTAAACGTACAAGATATCAGAACCAAAATTAAAAGTTAACTATGCACGAGAATATAATATAATATATAAATAATTATATAAATTAAATATATTATATATATTATATAAAAATATGTCGACAAAGAAAAAGCCAAAATGATCATGAGCTGGAAAGGGGACCTCCGCGATCGCGGAGCCCCCACACACAAAAACACAGCGATCGCGGAGCTGTGGGTTCCAGATCTGGACAGCCTGTCCATGCGATCACATGAAAATTGAACTAAAACTCCATGCGATCGCATGGGGACCAATTTCAGAATGCCTATAAATAGCTCGAACATTTTTCTGCTTGATCCATCCACAATATCTCTAATCAATATATTACTCCGTATGTATTCATTTTATTATTTATATTATTATTATTATTATTATTATTATTATTATTATTATTATTATTATTAATTATTATTATTATTATTATTATTTATCCTAATATTATTATTAGTATTAATATTATTAGTATTATACATAAAATAATACGACGAGGTCATGAACGTGTCACTTTCAAAATGGGTTTTCGAGCTGGATAGAGCTAAGGAAACTATGGGTTATAGCTATGGAGGTTATGGGTAATGTTCATGGGTATTGTTCGCAAGTTAAACCTAGTGTTTATCATCTCTGTTGCGTCTACGTACTTTCCTGCAATATTGAATCACAATATTGATACGTAAGCATTCATATCATATCTTTTATATATTAATAGTGTATCCATGTCTAGTGCTCGAGTATATATTTTTATGCATGCTTGTATGCTAAATTTTGTCGTTAGATAGTTTATGATGAATCACGAATTTAATACATATACTACTAATAAAAAGTATATAATATGCATGTTATTGGAAAGCTGGCGAAAAATCAATAACTTTTCATTTAGAAATCGTGTAATTTCGATGAACGAATTAAAAGATATGGACAACTGAATTATAATTAACGTTAATTGGAATTGCTTTTGAATCTGCAATTAATATTTAAACAACTTGTTTATAAGATTGATAAATTGGATTTTAAATATTACCAGCCGCGTAAATGAATTCTTATATAAGGCACGTCTCGTTTTGTTGAACAATTGTCAAAATTGACTTTTTGAAATGACTTTTGATAACTTTTTTATGTCGATCTCGAGCATTAGGATTGTGATACATTATGACCTGACCTAGCTTGATAGACATTTATTGACCAACATATGTTCTCTAGGTTGAGATCTACGGTTATTTGGTATTCCGAGTTTCGGTCACATTTCGGTGAACGACTTTATGTGCTGCTAAGGTGAGTTTCATTTGCACCCTTTTTAATTGCTTTTGCAATCTATATTTTTGGGCTGAGAATACATGCACTTTATTTTAAACGCAATGGATACAAGTACATACTAAATTCTACACCGAGTTTGAACCAAAAATCCCTTAGCTTTGGTAACTAGTAACTGCCGGTTATAAGAACTGGTGGGCGCGAGTAGTTATATATGGATCCATAGGGCTTGACATCCCCTTCTGTTCCAGGTATAGAAACCCTAGCCTGAAGTATAAAACAGACGTATGCTATTTGAGTTTAGTACACGTTGTTGTGTGTATTGTACATGTTGGTTGCATGTATGTTAAAACAGGGGTACTTAATATATAGACGTTAAAGCTTAGCTACCAGGGTGCTCAATCTTGTAGAATATTTTGATAAACGTTTCTGGATGAAACAACTGAAATCTTGTGATCCACCTTTATATACAGTTTATGCGAAACATTAAAACTATGAACTCATAAACCTTTGTGTTGACACTTGTAAGCATGTTTATTCTCAGGTTCCCTAGAAGTCTTCCGCTGTTTGCTTATATGTTAGACAAGCTATGTGCATGGAGTCATACATGCTTAATTCGAGAAAATGTTGCATTCACAAAATCATCACCATGTATCTATTTTGACTACATTGTCAACGGAAGTATTATTGTAAACCATTATTTATGGTGATTGTCTATATGTAGAAATCATCAGATGTCGAAAACCTTGGATTTAATTATTCATTTACGGTGTGCCTTTTCAAAAGAATGCAATGTTTACAAAACGTATCATATAGAGGTCAAAACCTCGCAAAGAAATTGATGAATGATGTATTCGTCCATATGGATTTGGACGGGTCTTCACAGTTGGTATCAGAGCTTGAGGTCATAGGGAACCAGAATTTGCATTGGTGTGTTTAACTGGTAATTGTTAGGATGCATTAGTGAGTCTGGACTATGACCGTATCTGTTTTTACCGAGTTTTGCTTATCATTTCTTGTCAGAAATTACTTGCTTATCATTCTTAAGTCTAGACACGTCTTACTGCATTGATTGCATAGATAGTGTATATACAAAATTCATATCTTGGCATATCTATTACAGTAAACTTTGCCTGACATCTTCCGTAAAATACTCCTTAATTTATGGGATTCTGGTATTATAAATACATATGTAAACTATGTTTTGAGAAATACCAAATTAGTTCTATAATCTATTTTATTCCAAAAATCTTTTCCTCGATTACACAAAATGGATCCTGTATCTAGTTCAAATTCCTTAAATTCCGACAGCTATTCCGATATGGATTTCCACTCGAGCTCCGAAAGCAGTGTGACCGGAATGGATCAACCGATTAGCCATCATCTATTCTGGATGAATTAGGGATGGGTTCGTAGCCTACTTAATCATTGGAGACAAGAAGAAGGTGATCCCTTCCATCCACCACATTCCTCTCTTGGCGAGGAACCTGAAGCACTTACCGGCGAACCTGTTCGTAATACCATTTTCTCTCTCATTTCCAGAGTATATCGTCATGATTATATAGTATCTCAAATTCTAGATCTTATTCGTTCGCTCTTCCGAACCGACAATCATCCCGGTGTAATAGAAGAAGTCAACGAGCTTCGCGCTCGGGTAATAGCTTTAGAGAATATGGTGCAAGGGTTACAAGCACCAACAGCATCACCGGCATCAACAGTACCACCATCAACAACACCAACAGTACCATTACCACCACCACCAACAACCTCCGCATCCCACACCTCAACATCACAATTTGTTCCACGAGCATCAACGTCATACTCACCATAGATACCAAGGAGTACCAACAACAATAACTGATGAAGTATTGATTCATAACTTCATTGGAGAAATATTCAGCGGCGATTATGTAATCTCTAAAGTCTTAGAGATTATCTATTCCAGCCGTAACTGTAAATCAGATGAGTGGACCGAAACGATAGAAGGAAGAGTAGAAACCCTGACCGGAATGGTGCACAATTTACAAGCTAGACTTATTTTACCAGCAGCATCAACAGTACCATCAGAATCACCAACACCGGGAAAACCTGTAGGACTACAAGTTCTGCAAATTCCATAATCACCAACATCATCAACAAATCAACAACGCGTATATTGTATCAATGAGTTATGAAGTATTAACTCATTTCCCCTGAAGAAATTATATGTATATATATATATATATATATATATATATATATATATATATATATATATATATATATATATATATATATATATATATATATATATATATATATGAATTTTGAAATCAAAATAAATCTTTTCGTACTAAGCAATTACGTGTGAATCTTAACTGGTAGGTACTACTCAGTTAATTCATATTAGTAATATGCTATGATGTACATCCTTCGTTAACGACTTAACCATCGTTACTACAATCTCTGTTTCAACTCAATTAATTCCATTTCATAATAAACCTAGTGTATTAATCTACTACATGTTTGATTTTACACTTTTATCTTCGATGTACTCGAAACTTTCTAGAAAACATCATTTATATCTTATGAAGTTCATAAGAATTCCACGAGCACCAACATCCTTCACCGAGGAATATCAATAAGAATAGATAATGAAGTATCGATTACATTAGTGAAACACTCCGCGAAAATTATGTAATCTTTAATGTTTTAGAGATTATTTATTTCTAGTTCCAGCCGAAAATTAAATGAGTTTAATAGTATATTAACTCATTAAATCTGTATTATATCCGAAGAAAATATACATATATATTTTCATAAAGACTGTAGTAAAATTCTTCTGTACAAAATATTACTTGTGAAATTTTTTAACGGGTAGGTAATATCCGGGAAATATATAAGTTCACAATTAATATGTTACACTGTACATTCTTCAATTTTGATTCAAGAATCATTAACTATACTCACTACATTCACAGCGATATACATTCTTCCATAAGAATCATAACAACTATTTTCAGACAAATTCGATTACACATTCTGATTTTTGACAGATCAGAATCCGAGTCAAGATTTAACAGAAGATATCACTATTAGATTTTCACATCTTACAAAACCATACTTTGAATTCAAAACTGTGCTAGATCCTTTGACATTATTATTACCGAAAATAATTTTGCAATTCCTTTTCAAAGTAGCCAGTTTTGTCACACCTCCAGCAAATCAACTTCAATTTTTCATTTGAATAAGCCTTATTATAACGATTACCCCTTCATCATTGTTACAGGGGAACCTTTTATATCTAGCCACATTAGCAGTAAACTTACCAACAACTTCATTTATCTTTGACCTTCCGAAAAATCATTATACTCATTGAAACTCTATCATGTACTCATCCACATCTTGTAACAATAATTGCCATACCAACTACAGGGAATTAGCAATCAGTATTTTGAATCTCGCAGTGTTTCTACACCAACAGTTATATGCATGCATATAACAATTATCTTTTAGAATTATGATCTTCCATTATGAAATTCTGAAAAGCGCCCAGCCTACGAATCAGTTCTCGAAATTTTGAAAAATGTTGATGAAGCAGCAAAAACTGTAAACGACCTTAACAGCCAAAAGTTTGATGATAAAGAATAGTGCATTGGCAAAGCTTAGAAAAAGAGAAGGTTTGGAACTGGAAAACGAATTGAGCAAACCATGAAGGAGGCTGTAGACAAATCACAAAGACTAAATATGCCTTCAAAGAATCCAAATGATTCAGTGTCTGCTGAAGTCATTAACGAATATCTTACTTCTGACTCTAAACCTTTGCAGACAAATATTCTTCATCACCTTTCGATATTAGAAATTCTAAGATATCATCGTATCTTTCATTATAAATATCCTCGATATTTCTGAAGATATTTTCATAACTATCCTTATTTGAAATCATTTATCTTCTTGCGTTATCTGTATTACATCATAAAGGAAACTGTTTAGTTTCTATATTCTGTAAACTTTCGAGTTTAAAATATGAATGTTTTGAAGTAGTGTTGGGAATTGAAACATGAGTTAGTATAATATAATGACACTTGATCAACGAGATTATAGTACAGTAAGTCATGTTGAGTTTCTAATGGAACGTGATAAAGGTTTATAGATCATACCCTCATCATGAACCATGTTACATAACTTTTTCATTCTTTTTAACCTCTAAACATATCAAGAAAATATTTTTCTTGATGATTCGGTCTTTTCCGGATATTCTGGTAATTTGACAAATCAAATCGTGCTATTACCTTTCTTTTCTACTTTGTATATTATGATCATTCGAAACTCCATACCTACGAATTCTGGACCATTATTCGCTTGACTTGAAGTCGGGAAGAAGAAACAAAAGCATGGAACTCCTAAATATAAGAGAAAATATAAAGCCTGACAACAACACATAAATTACAAACCGTGTATATCAATGCGTATTGCAACGTAAAGACACAGGAGAATTAAAAACACTATAACCCCAAGGTAATAGTAGAAGAAAATAAATTCCTCCGGTGGCAGATGAAACAGAAGAATGAAGGATACAATAGCCAAGAAAATATCAAGAATTAGAACTGGATTAAGCATTTTCACAATCTTTTGAAAGTATGAATTAAGGAAGAAAGTATAGAGGTGGAGAAAATAATGGAACGGAAGAGGTCAATTAATAGCAAAATACCAGACATAGCAATCGAGGCAGATTACCGCATTTAATCAAAGAGGATCATAATTTCCTTGGTTACCGGAGAATCAAATCTTTTATAGATTTCAAGGATTATCTTTAGATTCCTTGAAATCCGAAAATCCACCGTGACTACGTCAAAAGTTAAATCTCTATCTCAAACTTTTGTGACAGCTTCACTCGTACTCTTCACATATTCGAATTGTTTATCTATATTACTCAATGGTAATAAAACTCTAATTTTCAACTCATATTCGTCATGAAAACATTCTTATTGTTAGCCATGACGACCTCGATCAAATTTCAGGACGAAATTTCTTTAACGGGTAGGTACTGTGACGACCCGGATGGATATAGCTAAGGAAACTATGGGTATTATACATAAAATATGGGTATTATTATTAGTATTAATATTATTAGTATTATACATAAAATACTACGACGAGGTCATGAGCGTGTCACTTTCAAAATGGGTTTTCGAGATGGATAGAGCTAAGGAAACTATGGGTTATAGCTATGGAGGTTATGGGTAATGTTCATGGGTATTGTTCGCAAGTCAAACCTAGTGTTTATCATCTCTGTTGTGTCTACGTACTTTCCTGCAATATTGAATCACATTATTGATACGTGAGCATTCATATCTTATCTTTTATATATTAATAGTGTATCCATGTCTAGTGCTCGAGTATATATGTTTATGCATGCTTGTATGCTAAATTTTGTCGTTAGATAGTTTTTGATGAATCACGAATTTAATACATATACTACTAATAAAAAGTATATGATATGCATGTTTTTAGAAAGCTGGCGAAAAATCAATAACTTTTCATTTAAAAATCGCGTAATTTCGATGAACGAATAAAAAGATATGCACAACTGAATTATGATTAATGTTAATTGGAATTGCTTTTGAATCTGAAATTAATATTTAAATAACTTATTTATAAGATTGATAAATTGGATTTTTAAATATTACCAGCCGCGTAAATGAATTCTTATATAAGGCACGTCTCGTTTTGTTGAACAAATGTCAAAATTGACTTTTTGAAATGACTTTTGATAACTTTTGTATGTCGATCTCGAGCATTAGGATTGTGATACATTATGACCTGACCTAGCTTGATAGACATTTATTGACCAACATATGTTCTCTAGGTTGAGATCTAAAGTTATTTGGTATTTCGAGTTTCGGTCACATTTCGGTGAACGACTTTATGTGCTGCTAAGGTGAGTTTCATTTGCTCTCTTTTTAATTGCTTTAGCAATATATATTTTTGGACTGAAAATGCATACACTTTATTTTAAACACAATGGATACAAGTACATACTAAATTCTACACCGAGTTTGAACCAAAAATCCCTTAGCTTTGGTAACTAGTAACTGCCGGTTATAAGAACTGGTGGGCGTGAGTAGTTATATATGGATCCATAGGGCTTGACATCCCCGTCTGTTCCAGGTATAGAGACCCTAGCCTGAACTATAAAGCGGACGTATGCTATTTGAGTTTAGTACACGTTGGATTGCGTGTATTATACATGTTGGTTGCATGTATGTTAAAACAGGGGTACTTATTATATAGACGTTAAAGCTTAGTTACCAGGGTGCTCAATCTTGTAGAATATTTTGATAAACGTTTCTGGATGAAACAACTGAAATCTTGTGATCCACCTTTATATACAGTTTATGCGAAACATTAAAACTATGAACTCACCAACCTTTGTGTTGACATTTGTAAGCATGTTTATTCTCAGGTTCCCTAGAAGTCTTCAGCTGTTTTCTTATATGTTAGATGTGCATGGAGTCATACATGCTTTATTCGAGAAAACGTTGCATTCACAAAATTATCACCATGTATCTATTTTGACTACATTGTCAACGGAAGTATTTTTGTAAACCATTATTTATGGTGATTGTCTTGTAACAACCCAAACCAACCCTCGACCAAACCCCGTGAAAATACAAACAAAAAAAAATTTGCTGTACAGTGACCCCGCGCGCCGCGCCCCCTATCTGGCGCGCCGCGCCAAAACGGCCTGTCCCCGGGCTTTTTAAATGCGAAAAAGATAGACTCGTTCCCGACACTTTCAGACGAAACGCTTTTTACAACACATTAATATAAGTAAAACTAACATGATTAATTAATTAAAACGAGCTTTACATCGCGGGGCCCATATATGCCCAAATACCCCTTTTAATACAAAATACAACTTCAACCCAATGAGTTTAAGTTCCAACAAACTACGAGCATGATGTTGGGGATAAACTACCCAATCCTAGGTCGAATCCAAGCAAGCATCAAAATGGGAAAATCATCTAATCCCGAGCATACCCTTGCCACGTCCGCCTTCGAACCTAAAAATGTAAACAACGAGAGGGTAAGCTAATGCTTAGTGAATGCAATACTTATACGCATACATACATAATCCAATTACTTGCATACACCTACACAACAACACAATAACATTAGCAAACCGCAATAACAAATAAACGATTAATCGTACGTACAACAAGTCAACATCATTAGCATAGAGATCTCAACAATAATACATGCCAAAAACGAATACGTACAATGCTAATAAAATTACACATCCCAATATACCCAATGTCGACATTCGACTCGATGGTGGCCGACGAAGAGTAGTAGGTCAAAATCGTTAACTACTCACCACCCATCGCACGCGTAAGTGGCCGACGAAGAGTAGTAGGTCAAAATCATTAACTACTCACCACTACGCACCATGAGGCCGACGAAAAGTGCAACCGAAACGTTAACACTTACCTCAATCACAAGGATGGCCGACGAAAAGCGGAACCGCTTACCATCCCACGATAAGTGGCCAACGAAGAGCGGATCCCGAAACGGATAACACTCACCACTTACCCCAACACACATATGTGGCTGACGAAGAGCGATAGGTCAAACATTAATCACTCACCACATATCTAAACATACACATGCACACGTGGCCGACAAAGAGCGATAGGTCAAACGTTTATCACTCGCCACATACGCCAAACAAATATAGTCAACGAAGAGCTATCCACGCGGATATCACTCACTATATTTTCCAGCCCAATTGTGGTCCCCGAAAAGTGAGTCCTAACGGATGTCACTTACCACACCGCACGCAAGCAACCAAATTATATACATAAGCGTATAAATATTCCACTCACCTTGAACACTTGAAGAACGTATCCGCGATCTTACTTCTTCCACCGACTTCACGCAAATCACCTACGCAAAGTTTCAATGTAAATAAGCTACACGAAATGCTTATCCGACTCAAACAACACTTATGTTCTTCTAGAACATCCTATTGACCAACTTTGACCAAAGACCATTTTTCGCTCGAAAACCTTCATAATCACAAATGACTTGTGATTATGCCTCAACAACATCATTTGAACATGGTTTGGTCATTCGATCACTCATTTAAACACATGACCCGCCCATTTGGTCCTAAAGTGTGTTTTACACCCTAATATGCATAAAACGATACTCACAAGTCCAAAACTCATGAAATCACTTCCCGCGTTCCCGAAATAGCTAATCTTAACTCTTTTAGCCATTAAACGCCATTTATAGGGTCGTTTACTCAAAAACCCATTTTATGACCTAAACTAGTCAAACTTTCCAATTCAAGAGTTCTTTCATCAAATCCTTTCAATCATAATTCATTAGATGAATTAAATACTCTAATTAGGTTCTTTAATCAACTAATCACATTAACAAACCCTAATCTCAAGATAAACAACCAATTCCACCATCACTAGTTTAAACCTTCATGTTCATGACTAGTAGGGTTCTTTAAACTAATTAACAAGATTACTAGCACCAATTAAACCCTAAATCATATGAGAAATCAACCAAAAACGGATTTTAGAGTTAACACTTACCGTTTGTACTCCCGTGTAGCCAAGAACGAGGAGAGCAACCTTTCTCCTTGCTCCTAAGATCGAATCACAAGCCTCGAGCCTCAAATCTTCACTTGAATCTTGAGTGTTTTTAGATTTTGGAGAGAAATGGAGAATTAAATGGAAAATAAAATGAAATAAGGAGACTTGGATCAGATTTGATCAGTTTTTATGGCCCCAATCCGTCCATATGCGAAAGTACCATAATACCCTTCATTTAGACACTTAAAATGCTGAAAAAAACGCATCAGACCCAATCGGCGCGCCGCGCCAAATGGTGGGGCGCCGCTCCACCCTGCAGGTCAGATTTCAGAAACTTGTTTTGGCCATAACTTTTTGACCGTAGCTCCGTTTTCGATGAATCAAATATCGTTGGAAACGTAATAAGATATTCTTTCCAATGGTAAGGCTTTGAAACATCAACTCAAACTTTATTTGGGGTTGAAAAGATACGTACACACTTTGTACCTCAAACAACGTCCAGTTTTCTTCGACGTTCGAGCAAGCAACACGTACCTGCTTCGTACACTTCGTATACGCATCGTACACCATAAATACATTATGTACAATAAATATTTGGGTCTTACAACTCTCCCCCACTTAGAATCGATCACGTCCTCGTGATCCTTGTCACTTAAATTAGCAAGTACCAAAATCCATGGTCCTTCGACATACGTCCAAACTCGATGTCCACAACATTTCCCCCAAATTCGAAGATTTCATACAAATCCTTTAGGCGACCTTACACAAAGTTACCTTTCTGTTTAGAATCATCCTCCGTGATTCACCAATTCTACCAAACCGAGTACTAAGTCTCGCTTCATCCCCAAACTGGGACAAACTCATTCCTCGACCGCATGACATAAGTAAGCTAACGTTCCATACCTCGTATCAAGTTAGTAACCCCTTTAGCGTACCCTTATCATGTACATCGCTAAAATAACAACACACCAATAATATGGCCAACAATCAATACAATGGAGCCAACGAAAAGTGAATCCTCACGATTGGATACCACTTGCCCCATATCCTCACGCGTACGTGGCCGACGAAAAGCGGTAGATCAAACATTAACCACTTACCACTACGCAACAAGAGGCCGACAAAAAGCGCATTCTTACGGATCACACTTACCTCTCCTCACATATGGCTAAACAAAAGCGATTCCTAACGGAAAACGCATGCCACACACCAATAAGTAGCCAACGAAAAGCGAATCCTAACGGATAACACTTACTACTTATCACACTCAAACCGTGGCCAACGAAAAGTGAATCCTCACAATGGATAACACTTACCACAATACATACAAACAAACTAAGTATATGCGCATAATTAGAATCATTCCATACCGTCTGGAATTTCCGCACACGAAATGTCCACACCCGCGAACATTGCTTAACACAATCGAGCAAGAACTACCTATAGCGCACATAGGCACAAAACAATAATCCTCTAGAAGAGAATTCGACACGCACACTTCTTAACCGGGGATTTCCTTGCTCGTCAAACACGTCCATTATCTCTCAACGAGATTTCCCACATTACCACCTCGAGTAGTAATTCACATCCAAATCAATAAATACAATTCAACCAAAATTGTATTCCACCACAAATCGACCAATCTAGGCCTCGACACCAACTCCGGATCTAATCATGAGCATTATCCGAAATTTTCACACCAAAACCTCCTCGTGCGGGAGTGTAACTCCCCCACTTGGAACTACGTTCCATAACTGCATCTTGCACAACCGTACAATGCTACCAAAGGTAGACTTTACCAACAATTGGGTTCACACGACCCATCACCATATCTTGCTCCAACCTTGAGCATACTAAGGATCTTAACATACCCTTAAACACTTCGAACGAAGAGTTCATCACAAATTACCCAACTTCATTCTTGCAATCCCACGATTGCCACAACTTGTTAAAGTTCCACCTAGTCACTCATGTACCTAAGGGTTTCTCTCCGGTACCCTAAGTACAATGTAACCACAATACCGTCGGAGTCGAATGTTACGCTTGCAGGTATGAAAGAGGCACCTGACATCGCGTCACATAGACTCCACTATCAACATTCATCGAGACCGAAAAACTCAACCTCGAGGGTTCCATTCATCCGATGTCACCCATCACAACACTAAAGTGACCTTAAGTCATCCGTACCCGACGAAACTTATGTTTCATCAATTACGACACAAAAGCGACTACGCGCTACCAAAACAACACCAAAGCCCGTTCTCATGGCTTGGTAAAATCTTTCGCCCAACACTAAGGAATGCTTGGAATCACCAAGTCTTACGCCCTTAGCTCGTCAATCCGACCATCGTCATAGGGTACTTCCATAAGGAACGCTGCCCCTCATCACACTATGCACTAACACAAAATGCATTTAAACAAAGTCATAAGTACGTTTCAATAAGATAATCGAAAGGTACCTGAACATCGTCGTCAGGTTCATGCATTACCAACCAAATCCGGACACGCCGACTTTCGGTGTCCCTCCTTTCGACAATTAAAACACGTAACCTTGTTAGACTTCGCATTCGTACATTCACGCGAAAAATGACCTCGTTCGCCACAATTATAACACGTGGGCACAAAACCACCGGTGCCACTCCTTTTCATGCTCCCGCGGCCCTCGGAAATACTCTTACTTTTCTTGTTCGAATGCATCGTAGTCTCGGACTTCCGTTTACTAACATCAGACACACTTGGCTTCGACACCTCCTGTTCGAAACCCCGAGCCAATTCGAATAGCTCCTCAAAAGACTTAGCCATTCCCCGACTAATTTTACCCTTCAATTCATCATTCATCGTACGGTAAAAATCTTTCATCAACTTGTGATCGTCACCAACATACTCCGGACAAAAACGAGTCTTTGCCAAGAAGGTAGACTTGAGAGTAACCAAGTCCATCGAACCTTGTCGCAAATTGTGTAACTCGTCCCGGATTTTATCAAGGTCGGAAGAAGTTCGGTACTCGTTAAAGAACTCCTCTTTGAACTCATCCCATGACAAGCTGATAATGCTAAAAACGAACATATATTTCATAGCATTATTCCTCAAGAAAGACAAGCTTTTAGTTGCAATTGTTCTATTTACAAGTGATATTCGTTTAAATAATAAAAGGTGAAGACAAAAGACAGATTCGACGAATTGAAGACGCAAACGACCAAAAAGCTCAAAAGTACAAAAGACAATCAAAGAGGTTCCAATTATTGATAAGAAACGTCTCGAAATTACAAGAGTACAAGATTCAAAACGCAAAGTACAAAATATAAAATTGTACGCAAGGACGTTCGAAAATCCGGAACCGGGACCAGAGTCAACTCTTAACGCTCGACGCAACGGACTAAAAATTACAAGTTAACTATGTATATAAATATAATATAATATATAATTAATTATATTAATTATATATATATTATATATATAATAAAAACCGTCGGCAGAGAAAGACTCCAAGGGTGTGAGCTGTAAATTCATTCTCCGCGACTCGCGGAGTTTGAAGAGGATTTTGCCGCGAGTCGCGGAGCCCTAAAAATCAACTCTGCCTATAAAGCAAACCGAATTCTGATCATTTTTCATCATCTTTTTCTTCTCTTATCATACGTAAAATTTATATATATATATATAATTTATATTTTAATTTTAATTTTAATTCTAATAATAAGGGTATGTTAGCGAATGTTGTAAGGGTGTAAGTCGAAATTCTGTCCGTGTAACGCTACGCTATTTTTAATCATTGTAAGTTATGTTCAACCTTTTTACATTAATGTCTCGTAGCTAAGTTATTATTATGCTTATTTAAAACGAAGTAATCATGATGTTGGGCTAATTACTAAAATTGGGTAATTGGGCTTTGTACCATAATTGGGGTTTGGACAAAAGAACGACACTTGTGGAAATTAGAATATGGGCTATTAATGGGCTTTATATTTGTTTAACTAAATGAAAGTTTGTTAATGTTAATATAAAGATTTACAATTGGGCGTCCCTATAAATTACCATATACACTCGATCGGACACGATGGGCGGGGTATTTATATGTACGAATAATCGTTCATTTAACCGGACACGGGAATGGATTAATAGCCACTAGAATAATTAAAACAGGGGTGAAATTACATTCAAGGGTAATTGGTGTAATTGTTAACAAAGTAGTAAAACCTTGGTTTACACGCAGTCGATAACCTGGTGTATTCATTAAACAAAGTATTAAAACCTTGTTACAATTCGAATCCCCAATTAGTTGGAATATTTAACTTCGGGTATAATAATAATTTGACGAGGACACTCGCACTTTATATTTATGACTGATGGACTGTTATGGACAAAAACCAGACGGACATATTAAATAATCCAGGACAAAGGACAATTAACCCATGGGCATAAAACTAAAATCAACACGTCAAACATCATGATTACGGAAGTTTAAATAAGCATAATTCTTTTATTTCATATTTAATTTCCTTTATTTTATATTTAATTGCACTTCTAATTATCGCACTTTTATTTATTGTTATTTAATCGCAATTTTAATTATCGTACTTTTTAATTATCGCAATTTTATTTTATCGCACTTTTATTATTCGCAATTTCATTATTGTTATTTACTTTACGCTTTAATTTAAGTCTTGTATTTATTTTATATTTTACATTAGGTTTTAACTGCGACTAAAGTCTTAAAATCGACAAACCGGTCATTAAACGGTAAAAACCCCCCTTTATAATAATAATATTACTTATATATATATTTGTATTTTTATAAAAGTAAACTAATATAGCGTTGAGCTTTGTTTAAAGATTTCCCTGTGGAACGAACCGGACTTACTAAAAACTACACTACTGTACGATTAGGTACACTGCCTATAAGTGTTGTAGCAAGGTTTAAGTATATCCATTCTATAAATAAATAAATATCTTGTGTAAAATTGTATCGTATTTAATAGTGTTTCCTGCAAAAAATTAATAACTATTTTATATACACCTCGCATAACATCAAGTATTTTTGGCGCCGCTGCCGGGGATCTATCTTAAAAGCCGGAAGTGCAACGCTAATATAATAAAAAAAAAAGATTTTTTGTTTACTTTTATTAAAATTCGTTTTTGTAAAAATACGTTTTAAATATTCGAAAATATAAAAAGAAAAAACAAAAATATAAGCATTTTTAAGATTTTGTTAAATATTTAAGTTTGATAAGTTTCTTTATTTTTATTTTAGTTTATAAAAATATAAGTTTTATTAACTATCTTTTATTTATAGAAAAAAAATTAAAAACAGAAAATAAAAAAAAAATAAATAAATAAAGAAAAAACGCGTCGAATTTAAAGCTGTCATCTGAATTTTTGAACCCCGCGACTCGCGGGGTTTGATGCAATAATTACCGCGACTCGCGGAGGGTACCTGACACACGGACAGAAGCCCTAATTCAGCATTAATTACGGATTTTAATTAATTATTATTATTATTTAACCCTAATAATAATAATTATTATTATTAGTTTTATTTTTAAGATTTACTTTTTATTTAATTTGTTTTATTTAGTATTAATAAGTTTAATTAAATTATAAAATTAATAGTTTTATAAAATAAATAATATAAAAATAATATTTTTATAAAAATTGTACTTTTTACAACTTTTTATATATTTTTATATTTTGTCCCTTTTTAATCGTTGTAGCATAACTTTTGTATTTTTAGCTCATATTTAGTTTTAAACTTAGTTTTTGCTATAGTCATTTTTACTCCTAGATTTTTAGGCTTTGCCGTAGAATTCCTTAAGTGCTTTTTCTTTAGACTAAGATTTAGGTACTTTAAAATTTTGCGACGCCTTTTTAAGTTTTAGTTTCTTTTATTTGGGATTTAGTTTTTCTTGTAAGCTTTAATATTTTTAGACGACCTTTTACTATGTATCAATTATCATTCCAATTAGTAATCTCAATTTGCGATTATAATTTTAAGTTAGTTGTAGTAATAAGGTTAGGTTAGTATTTTTAAGTTTTATAAGTTTCTTTTATTTTTTTTTCGTCACCTTTTATTTTTCAACCATTTTTCTTTTTCGACCTTTTGCGACGAACTCTTTTTCTCTCTTATTTCTCGCCATTCTAGTTTTTAGAACTTAGAATTTTTTCTACTTCTTATCTAAATTTCTTAAAATTACGAAAATTTATTTTAAGTGGTTAAATTAATAGACATCAAAATTTTCTGGTTCGTAGTAATAGTTGGATTTGTACGTGGACCGGGTTATTGGAGCCAAACAGTCCTCAATTATATTGAGACCAAACGAATCCTGCCCCTCTGCTGCATCTTTTGGCTATTCGAAACGTGGACAAAATCAGAAAAGTCTATTGATTGGATAACTTATTATAATTTTTCTTTCCTTTTAAAAACTAATAGGATATTCAGTGAATGCACCGAGCAAGACGTTCATCACCTTTTGTACGTTCACCACCTGTAACTAGATCAAGTCATTTAGCAAATATAACCGCCGTTGATTTTTCTTTAGAATCGTCATCCAGTCGACCAAGTACTTCAGTTCAAATTTCCGATAATCCATTTTTTGAACCCGACCTCACAATTGAGAATCCGGAGAATATTCAGGAACGGTTCGTAGATCCTGAACCATTAAACTTTCCTCCGGAGCCACCAATCATTCAAACAGAGATTGTTGAGGAACGAACCATTAAATCAGAATCATCTAGTGATACCGATTCAACAAATTCAATTATGGAGAATCTGGAACCTTTAAGTATGGAAGACCGAATGAGAGCTAAACGCACTGGCCAAGGTCACGCAATTACTCATCCAGACATTAATGCGCCAGATTATGAAATCAAAGGACAAATTTTACACATGGTGACTAATCAATGCCAATTTAGTGGTGCGCCGAAGGAAGATCCAAATGAACATCTACGTACCTTTAATAGGATCTGCACACTATTTAAAATCCGAGAAGTAGAGGATGAACAGATATATCTCATGTTATTTCCCTGGACTTTAAAGGGAGAAGCCAAAGATTGGTTGGAATCGTTACCTGAAGGGGCGATTGATACATGGGACGTTTTAGTTGACAAATTTCTTAAACAATTCTTTCCTGCATCTAAAGCCGTAAGACTTCAAGCAGAAATTGTTACGTTCACACAGAAACCAAATGAAACTCTATATGAGGTGTGGACAAGATATGGAAAGTTATTAAGAGGATGTCCGCAACATGGTTTAGACACCTGTCAAATAGTACAAATATTCTACCAAGGATGCGACATCACTACAAGAAAAGACATAGATATAGCAGCTGGTGGTTCTATTATGAAGAAAACTGAAACTGATGCTTACAAAATTATTGATAACACTGCTTCCCACTCACATGAGTGGCACCAAGAAAAAGATATCATTAGATCATCTAAAGCAGCTAGAGCCGATTCTAGCCATGACTTAGATTCCATTTCCGCAAAGATAGATGCTGTGGAGAGACGAATGGAAAAGATGACTAAAGATATTCACTCAATACGAATTAGTTGTGAGCAGTGTGGAGGACCACATTTGACAAAAGATTGTCTCAGTATTGAATTAACAATGGAACAAAGAGAGAATATTTCATACATAAACCAAAGGCCTGGAAATAATTATCAGAATAATTATCAACCGCCAAGACCGATTTACAATCAAAACCAGAATTATAACCGAAATATTCCATACAACAACCAACAAGGTCCTAGCAATCAACAAGTATCCAATAATACTTACAATCAGCAAAGACCTAATTTTCAAAACAAACCACCACAACAAACCGATGATAAAAAGCCAAATTTAGAAGATATGATGACGAAGCTAGTTGAAACTCAAATGCAGTTTTTCACATCTCAAAAACAAACCAATGAACAAAATGCTCAAGCATTTAGAAATCAACAAGCTTCTATTCAAAATCTGGAACAAGAAGTAAGTAACCTAGCAAGGTTAATAGGTGAAAGAAAACCGGGAAGTCTACCTAGTGATACAAATGCTAACCCCAGGAATGAAACAGCTAAAGCTATTACCACAAGAAGTGGTACAACACTTAAACCACCTGAAATACCTGTAACTTCTGATAAAGCTATTCCTACTCCACAAGAACCACAACCTGATCAAGATAAGGAAAAAGAACCGGTAGTTGAAAAAGTTAATGAAGATAACACAGTTAAGGATAAACCTTATGTTAAACCATACCAACCACCACTTCCTTACCCGAGTAAAATGAAGAAAGAAAAACTTGAAGCCGAGCAATCCAAATTTTTGGATATGTTTAAACAGATAAATGTAAATCTTCCTTTCATTGATGTGATTTCAGGAATGCCAAGATATGCTAAATTCTTGAAAGATCTAATCTCAAATAGAAAGAAAATGGAAGAACTCTCGGCTGTTACTATGAATGCTAATTGTTCAGCAGTGCTGTTGAATAAGATACCAGAAAAATTATCTGATCCAGGAAGTTTCACAATTTCATGTTTTCTGGGTAGTCTTAGTTCAATAGAAGCATTGGCAGACTTAGGTGCTAGTATAAATCTAATGCCGTATTCACTATACGCTAAACTAGACCTTGGAGAATTGAAACCAACCAGAATAAGCATACAACTAGCCGATAGATCAATAAAATATCCTAGAGGGATAATGGAGAACATGCTAGTTAAAGTTGGTACTTTAGTATTTCCAGTAGATTTTGTTGTTTTGGACATGGAAGAAGATTCTCAAGTTACTCTCATATTAGGAAGACCATTCTTAAACACGGCTAAAGCAATGATAGACGTGTTCGGTAAGAAACTGACCCTAAGTATAGAGGATGAGAGTGTTACCTTTTCAGTTGATAGAGCAATGCAACAACCACAATCTGCAGATGATACATGTTATTATATTCAAACTATAGATGCACATGCAAAATTATTAGAAGAATTTCCAGAATTACAAGGAACAGGAGAATGTTCTTTAGGAGAAGGTAATGAACCAATTGATGAAGCTGAAATGTTAGCTACACTTATAGCTAATGGATATGAACCAACAACAAAAGAAATTCAAATGCTAAAAGAAGAAGACAGATATCGATATAAATCATCGATAGAAGAACCTCCGAAATTAGAGTTAAAGCCACTTCCAAACCATTTGGAATACGCTTATTTACATGGTGAATCTGAATTACCTGTAATAATATCGTCTTCTCTTACTGAAAATGAGAAATCACAACTCATTTCTGTGTTGAAAGATCATAAACCAGCCATTGCATGGAAGATTCATGATATTAAAGGAATAAGTCCTTCGTATTGCACACATAAAATCCTTATGGAAGAAGGTCATAAAACGTATGTGCAACGCCAACGAAGACTAAATCCTAATATGCAAGATGTAGTTAAGAAAGAGATTATTAAACTGCTAGATGCAGGTTTGATTTATCCAATCTCTGATAGTCCATGGGTAAGCCCAGTTCAATGCGTACCTAAGAAGGGTGGCATGACTGTCATTACAAATGAGAAAAATGAGCTTATTCCTACTAGGACTGTAACAGGATGGCGTGTATGTATTGATTATAGAAAATTAAATGACGCCACCAGAAAAGATCACTTTCCCTTACCTTTCATAGATCAAATGTTGGAAAGATTAGCCGGAAATAGTTACTATTGTTTTCTAGATGGATTTTCTGGATATTTTCAAATTCCAATAGCACCCGAGGACCAAGAGAAAACCACATTCACGTGCCCTTATAGTACTTTTGCTTACAAACGCATGCCATTTGGACTTTGCAACGCCCCTGCAACCTTTCAAAGGTGTATGATGGCGATTTTTCACGATATGATAGAAGAATGCATGGAAGTATTCATGGATGACTTTTCAGTCTTCGGTGATACATTTAAATCATGTCTAGTTAATCTAGAACGAATGCTAATTAGATGCGAACAATCAAATCTAGTACTTAATTGGGAGAAATGCCATTTCATGGTTAAAGAAGGCATCGTTCTTGGACATAAAATTTCAAAAGAAGGAATTGAAGTGGATAGAGCTAAAGTAGATGTAATTGCTAAACTTCCACATCCCACCAATGTTAGAGGAGTTAGGAGTTTTCTAGGGCATGCCGGTTTTTACCGACGTTTCATAAAAGATTTTTCTAAAATTGCCACTCCTATGAATAAACTCCTAGAAAAGGATGCGCCATTCATCTTTTCAGATGAGTGTATCAAATCTTTTAATATTCTTAAAGAAAAACTCACTAATGCACATAACACCAAATTGGAATCTACCATTTGAACTAATGTGCGATGCAAGTGATTTTGCAATGGGAGCCGTTTTAGGACAAAGGATTGAAAAACGATTTCAACCTATATATTATGCTAGTAAGACATTACAAGGAGCACAAACGAACTATACAACTACTGAAAAAGAACTCCTTGCTATTGTCTTTGCTTTTGACAAATTTCGATCATATCTCGTTCTAGCAAAAACGGTGGTCTATACCGACCATTCTGCTCTTAGATACCTATTTTCAAAACAAGATGCTAAACCAAGATTAATCCGTTGGATCTTACTCTTACAAGAGTTTGATATTGAAATCCGAGATAAAAGAGGAGCAGAAAATCTCGCCGCTGATCATCTTTCTCGTCTTGAAAATCCCGAATTAGAAGTTCTAAATGAATCGGCCATACAAGACAACTTTCCTGATGAATATCTATTGAAGATAGATTATAAAGAAATCCCATGGTTTGCAGACTATGCAAACTACTTAGTTTGTGGATTCCTTGAAAAAGGATTATCGTACCAAAGACGAAAGAAATTCTTCAGTGATATAAAACACTATTTCTGGGAAGATCCACATCTGTTTAAAAGTTGTCCCGATGGAATAATACGCCGATGTGTATTTGGAGATGAAGCTAGTAAAATTTTAAACCATTGTCACACAGGACCAACAGGAGGGCATTATGGGCCTCAACTAACAGCAACAAAAGTTTATGAAGCTGGATTCTATTGGCCTACAATTTACAAAGACGCACACCTTCTTTGCAAATCCTGTGATGCATGTCAAAGGGCCGGAAAAATAAGTCAACGTGATGAAATGCCACAAAATGTCATCCAAGTATGTGAAGTATTTGACATTTGGGGTATTGACTTTATGGGTCCATTTCCAAAATCTCATAATAATCTATATATACTCATAGCCATTGATTATGTATCTAAATGGGCGGAAGCACAAGCTCTCCCAACTAACGATGCACGAGTTGTAGTCAACTTTTTAAAACGTCTTTTTGCAAGGTTTGGAACACCGAAAGCTTTAATAAGTGATCGGGGTACTCATTTCTGTAATAATCAACTTGAGAAAGTTCTTAAAAGATATGGAGTAACTCATAAAATCTCCACCGCATATCATCCACAAACAAGTGGACAAGTTGAAAATACCAACCGAGCTTTAAAACGTATTCTAGAGAAAACCGTAGGATCAAATCCGAAGGAATGGTCCATTAAATTGGAGGATGCACTCTGGGCTTTTAGAACAGCCTACAAAACTCCAATTGGAACCACACCTTTTAGACTTGTTTATGGAAAAGCATGTCATCTTCCAGTAGAAATTGAACACAAAGCATTTTGGGCTTTGAAGACATGTAATCTTGATTTACATGAAGCCGGACGTCTACGATTAAGTCAACTAAACGAATTAGAAGAATTAAGACATGAAGCATACGAAAATTCGTTAATCTATAAAGAAAGAACGAAGAAATGGCATGATAAAAGAATCAGAAGTTCAAAAGAATTTAAAGAAGGAGACAGAGTTCTTCTTTTCAATTCACGATTCAAGCTATTTCCTGGAAAATTGAAATCAAGATGGTCTGGACCATTCATAGTCAAAAGAGTTTTCCCATACGGAACGATAGAATTAATAAATTCAAATGGGATTGAATTTAAAGTTAATGGTCACAGAGTTAAACACTACATAGATAGTCCGATGGAATTCGACAATGAAGTTAATCACAATTTCGACACCACAGCTAACTAAGTGTGGGGAGAATCAAGTCTTTAAAGGATAATATGTATTTCTGTTAGAGTTAGATTGTCTGTTTTCGTGTAGTTCTCGAAAATGGAACCCGAATGGTCTTTCCCTAGCAGACCCTAAAGAACTAGTCTTCTCCCCCCATTCTGAATTTTTATTTTTTTTAGGTTTTTACAAAATGAAGACTGCCTGTGAACTAAACCATGGTCTAATGCTATACGCTTTGATCACTAAGCGTAATAATGACATACTCCCGAGTGAAATAGTATCAGTGATCAGAGAAAGAATGGACGGAGTTAGAAAAGAATCCAGATGCGAAGATAATAAGTTACAATTTGGTAAAGGAAAATCAAAATCCGCAGCGAAAAGAAGAGCACGACACCTAGAACGATGTCACAAATGCGGAAAATGGTCACATGGAGGTAAATGTTCAAATAATCAAACCTATTCAAATACCGAATTTGTTACTTTATGCAGAGACGGACCGTTCATATGTTTAGAAGAAAAGACACTGAATGCTCGAGGTTACGCCTATGTAGCCATGGAAAACCAATTAAACCGACTATCTTATGAATGGGATAGATCATATAACTAAGAAATCTATTTCACAGGTATGTCTGTACAGTTTTTAATTTTTTTTTTTTTTTTAACCTTTTGATAATAAACGCTAATTTGTTCGTTAAAAAGTATTAAATTGGTATTAAATAAAATTAGGTTTGGCGACCGAAATTATTGATATCATTCAAAAATTTATTACATCACTGCGAAATTTAACGTTTATTCTTAAGGTATAAATATCTTTAATCAATCAACCCAAAATATTTCAAAAATTCGTCATGAGTTAAATTAGGTCTTGGAACCGAAATTACTTTACCGAAAAGAGGGGCGCATATTTTTGATAATATTTGATTGATTAAAGTGGGATAAAAAGACAAAAAGATTTTTAATTTTATTTTTACCATGTTTTTAAAATTAATATATAAATCTTAAATTAATATTGTAAACTTTGTAAAAACAATATATTTAAAATTGTAAATATTTGAAAAATTAATATAAGTTTGGTATGAATTTATAATATGAATTTTTAAATTAAGTTTGGTGTGAATTTTTAATTTTTAAAATATGAATTTTTAATTTTATGCATTTCAAATTTTAAGTTTGGTGTGAATTTTTAATTTTTAATTTTTAATTTTGAATTTTATATTTAAGTTGTGTGAATTTAAAAACAAAAATTTACTTTATCTCATTAAGTTAAGAATATGATTTTTAAAATTCGTCGTAAGTTGAAGACTAGGTCTTTGAACCGAAATTGCTTTACCCAAGGGAGGGACGAGAACTTTTATTATCATTATTTTTAATCTTATTAATTTAAAGTATGCCAAAAACATTAAAAAACCCAAAAATCTTAGCTTTTAAAACAATCGCTACAAAAAGACAAATTTTAAAATTTTGTCGAGAGACGGACTAGGACATCGATCCGAAACGACCTCGTCCTAAATAATAAGGGAAACAAAATTTTAAAATTAATTTCTTAATTGTTTTCAAAAGTTAATGATTATAAAAAAAAAAAAAAAAAAAACAACTCCGCGAGTCGCGGAGTTTGGAGGGTAAATCCCCGCGACTCGCGGGAGGACCGGATTACAGAAAAAAAAATAAGAGCTGCAACAGCTCAGTTTCACACTCCACACCCAAAAATACTGCGAACATAACCCCGAAAAACCACCCAAAAACACTCCAAAAATCCCAATTTTTAACCGTTAATCACCAAATCTTTTGCTAAAATCATGTTGAGAAGGATGCTATCTAAGAATTACTCAAGAAAAACGGTAAATTTCTACACCTAAACACCATTTAATTCGAAATTTGATGTTCTTGAGCAATTTTGTCCCCAATTTGATTTTGATGATTTTTAGTGTAATTAGACTTAAATTGTTTATGTATTATGCTTGTATAACCTAGATTGATGCTATTTAACATGATTAGAAGCCTTAAACTTCAAATTTTGAATAATCTAGGGTTTGTGTTCTTGAGCAAATTTGGGGCTTTTTGATATAAACAGGTTATGGCCGATTTTTGTCATGAATTGTTGCTAAATTGAGTAGTGTAACATGTCTAGGTAGTTAAATGATCCAAACTTTGAGCCTAAACATGATTTTGAGAATTAAAGTGGACTTTTTCAAGTCTAAAATTCATGAACTTGATTTTTGAAAGATAATGCCATTTGAGACTTGTTTAATTGCTAGTAATGATTATTTTGACATGTTATTTGAGTTGAATGCTTATGAACTTGGCGAACATTTTCGTATATGCTTATTTGAAAAAGTGTAGATTTGATAAAAATGTGAAAATGAGCTTAAGTTTGATATAAATTGATAATGTCATTGTAATTATTTTGATTGATGATTTTGCTGACACTAATGCATATTTGGATGCACAAAAATTGTGTTTGATGTGTTTTGCAGAATGAAAGGGGTGAATCTTCATCCCAAGCCCGCAATGCTCCTGCTGAGAATTTGGAACAACTGGAGGTGGATAACTACTACAAGCAGGATATACCTCATCCAGTTATGACCTTTTCTGATATGCACTTGGAAGAGTTGCACCCGAACCTGAGATTTGACAGACTTTGGATAGATTATCCAAAATATCAAAGGGGTTTGCATACTCTTCATTCTAAGGTTGTTGAGGTACCGAGGGTCATAGAATGGGGACCCTTAGAAGCTGTAGAATTGGCCGGGCCAATTAGGGAATTACTTGTACAGAGGTATGGTAATTCTTCTTTTAATGACTGGGTATGTTTATTCACCATACGTAGACCTGTATATAAAGTATGGTGTGAAGAATTGTTATGTAGTATAGAGTTGAATGATCGGGTAGCTAGTTTAACCGATCGTTCTTTTATTAGATTTTTGTTAGGCGGTTCGATGCGCCACATGTCTTTACTGGACATGGCTCAGGCTTTACGTATATATACGCCTGAGGAGTTAGCGTCTGCCGATTGTAGAGGATTGATACTAAACGGTAGAAAGATAGATGAAAATTTTGATACACACGGTGTGTGGAGTCAAATGACAAGCCATCACCATTTCAAAGGGGGAAATTACTCTTATTTGGATATAGATAGAGCCGAATTAAGAGTGATACATAGGTTTTTAGCTAATTCGATTACACAAAGGGGTAAAAACAAGGAAAAAGTAAATGAACAGGATTTGTTTTACCATATGTGTATTCGAGAACACAAAGCGCTGTAAGTATACCATATTGTGTGGGTTATTATTTATCAGCTATGGTTCGGGGGATGCGACCACATAGCATAATAGGAGGTGGTATTTTTATTACTTTAATTGGTGAATATCTCGGTGTGGATATAAGTCGGGGGGGATTATTACTAGAAGAGCCGGAACCCCGCGATACTATAGGTTTAAATGTATACCATGGTGCGAAAGTTTTGAAGAGGCGAAATAACGCCGCAGTACGATACCATGGTAGACATCCACAGGTGGAGAGAAACCAACAACAAGGTAATGTAGGAGGGGGGAATGAGATGCAAGAAATGCATAGGTTTATAGCTTCTCAGGAATACGAAAATGCTAGACAGAGAGCATTTGAAGATTGGAAAGTTCATCAGAACCAAATCATAGCTCATTGCCAACATATAGGTAGAAACTATATTCCTACACCGAAACCCATCTTCCCTCCTTGGTCTATAGAGATGCAGCCACCATATCCTACGTATGACCCTGCCGAAGCATTCTATAGCACTTATGGTTATGCCTGGAACCCCTATTGGTACCAATATCATCCTTAGTATACTTATTATTTTTTTTTATTTTATTTTTTTTATTTTGTAATTTGTAATTATTGATACGTTTAATACTTTTGTTAATATTGTAATCATTTTTATAATTGTCTAACTTTTATTCTTAGATTTTAATAATTTTTGAATGTGGGGTAATATACCAAACTTCAAAAATATGTATATATGTTTGCAGTTTATCTTATGTACACAACAGGGTAAAACAACGCATTTTCAAAGACTAGCATTAAGTTCAGCAAAAGCAACTAATTTTGACGACAAGATGCAAAATATATGTGAAATAACAACAAGACGGAATGAACAAATGATGTGCACCATTTATCATTCAGCAAACAAACGCCAATATATTTGGAAACTTTGGTAAAATTTAATCATTTTCACACAAATCACCCTCAATAATTTAAATTGTTACTGATTTCTTGCAAATGAGGGCATTGCAAGATCTTAAGTGTGGGAAGGGGTTAAATTCTTTCGGATTTTAAAATTTTTTACTTTATACACTTGGTTACCATTAAAAATACTAGTAAAGCAGTAGTTGTATTAGAATCTAGTGCTCTCTGATAAAAAAGAACAGCCCTAGTCTTATATACTGACTACCCAATTCTAGTAAAATTTTTCAAAATTTTCAATTAAATGAATTCAAAATCATGTTTATACATATTTATGAACGATAAAACTAGGTTTTAACACCGAAATTATTGTAACCTCGGAAAGGACATAAATTAAGAAACAAACTAAAATGTCAAAATTCATTTAAAATGGAATAGAGGACGATAAAAAGAAAAATAAAAAGCCAAGTGTGGGAAAATTTACCAAGTTATTTTAAACATATGTCACATATATCTGTAACAAATAACTGAAAATACTTTTGCTTTGGACTAAACTAAACTGTTTTACCCGATGAAAGAAAAGAAGAGATGGATCTACATGATGAATCAATTCCATCATTAAAAGGAAGTAAAGTCTTCCGAAAAAGAAACGCGCTTCTTGATTTAGGTCATGAAGTTGTCGTCCAGACCAGCTGTAGGTTGACGAAAAATCTAGAAAAGTCATCACTAAAATCAGCAGGAAATCCACGGACCTCAGCATTAAACAGGGTCGCCATGTGGTCAGATTTATCCTAACCATGAGAAGGATTTATCTTGTACAATGGGGGGCACCATGCAAATTAGCTGGATAAGACTAATGAATCAGATCCCCAGAAAGGATAATCTCCTTAAAGATTAAAAATCGGCTTTTAAGACTGATATTACTCAATCCTAGAGATTGACCTTAAAGATTGAGAATTCAAACTCATGGGATTCAATGATATCTAAACTCGAGCTTGAACGAGAAAATATTTTGATCAAAATTACAAACCGATTTGTTTTCTGAAAACCCTATTTTCAATGCGTTCATTACCATTGAACGTAAAATCCTAGGAATTCACCTGGAATTCATTAGGTCACCTGAACTAAATCGGGTGTCAACCGTAAGAACGGTGGTTGCATAGTGGTCAAAGACAGGACCTTGTGCCATACCGAAAAATTATAAGGGTGAGCTTTACTATTGCTCCTACCAAGGATAGTAATTGCGTCTGACACGTTATAAACCATAATTAAAAGCATGTCAGGGGACATTGCCTTAACAGTTGCTTGTTCAACGCTTTCCTTTACAACCGGACGGTAGTTTGCCGAAAGGTAATATACGGGACAAGTAAACTGGACGTGTTGCTTTCCAAATACAAGGTTAGCAAGTGGGTGACACAAAACCATAAGTTTTGAGCTAAAATTTTCAAATCTGAAACCCACCAAACCCACAGAAATATTTTGCAAACAGCGATAAAGGGTTATCCCGGAAAACTTATCTAGGGTAAAAACTAGATTTAATTTTCAAAAGATCAAATGTTTTCATAAAGATCCAATTTCCTTAATGGATCTAAATTTTTATAGTCATGTGGGACTGTAAACCATATCGTTACTACCATTGTTTATACCGCCGTATAGAAATCACTGATGTACAAAGTGTGAAGAATAAAGAAGTGATTCTAGTATTTCAAGACGATATTGCTTGAGAACAAGCAACGCTCAAGTGTGGGAATATTTGATAATGCTAAAAACGAACATATATTTCATAGCATTATTCCTCAAGAAAGACAAGCTTTTAGTTGCAATTGTTCTATTTACAAGTGATATTCGTTTAAATAATAAAAGGTGAAGACAAAAGACAGATTCGACGAATTGAAGACGCAAACGACCAAAAAGCTCAAAAGTACAAAAAACAATCAAAGAGGTTCCAATTATTGATAAGAAACGTCTCGAAATTACAAGAGTACAAGATTCAAAACGCAAAGTACAAAATATAAAATTGTACGCAAGGACGTTCGAAAATCCGGAACCGGGACCAGAGTCAACTCTTAACGCTCGACGCAACGGACTAAAAATTACAAGTTAACTATGTATATAAATATAATATAATATATAATTAATTATATTAATTATATATATATTATATATATAATAAAAACCGTCGGCAGAGAAAGACTCCAAGGGTGTGAGCTGTAAATTCATTCTCCGCGACTCGCGGAGTTTGAAGAGGATTTTGCCGCGAGTCGCGGAGCCCCAAAAATCAACTCTGCCTATAAAGCAAACCGAATTCTGATCATTTTTCATCATCTTTTTCTTCTCTTATCATACGTAAAATTTATATATATATATATAATTTATATTTTAATTTTAATTTTAATTCTAATAATAAGGGTATGTTAGCGAATGTTGTAAGGGTGTAAGTCGAAATTCTGTCCGTGTAACGCTACGCTATTTTTAATCATTGTAAGTTATGTTCAACCTTTTTACATTAATGTCTCGTAGCTAAGTTATTATTATGCTTATTTAAAACGAAGTAATCATGATGTTGGGCTAATTACTAAAATTGGGTAATTGGGCTTTGTACCATAATTGGGGTTTGGACAAAAGAACGACACTTGTGGAAATTAGACTATGGGCTATTAATGGGCTTTATATTTGTTTAACTAAATGAAAGTTTGTTAATGTTAATATAAAGATTTACAATTGGGCGTCCCTATAAATTACCATATACACTCGATCGGACACGATGGGCGGGGTATTTATATGTACGAATAATCGTTCATTTAACCGGACACGGGAATGGATTAATAGCCACTAGAATAATTAAAACAGGGGTGAAATTACATTCAAGGGTAATTGGTGTAATTGTTAACAAAGTAGTAAAACCTTGGTTTACACGCAGTCGATAACCTGGTGTATTCATTAAACAAAGTATTAAAACCTTGTTACAATTCGAATCCCCAATTAGTTGGAATATTTAACTTCGGGTATAATAATAATTTGACGAGGACACTCGCACTTTATATTTATGACTGATGGACTGTTATGGACAAAAACCAGACGGACATATTAAATAATCCAGGACAAAGGACAATTAACCCATGGGCATAAAACTAAAATCAACACGTCAAACATCATGATTACGGAAGTTTAAATAAGCATAATTCTTTTATTTCATATTTAATTTCCTTTATTTTATATTTAATTGCACTTCTAATTATCGCACTTTTATTTATTGTTATTTAATCGCACTTTTAATTATCGTACTTTTTAATTATCGCAATTTTATTTTATCGCACTTTTATTATTCGCAATTTCATTATCGTTATTTACTTTACGCTTTAATTTAAGTCTTGTATTTATTTTATATTTTACATTAGGTTTTAACTGCGACTAAAGTCTTAAAATCGACAAACCGGTCATTAAACGGTAAAAACCCCCCTTTATAATAATAATATTACTTATATATATATTTGTATTTTTATAAAAGTAAACTAATATAGCGTTGAGCTTTGTTTAAAGATTTCCCTGTGGAACGAACCGGACTTACTAAAAACTACACTACTGTACGATTAGGTACACTGCCTATAAGTGTTGTAGCAAGGTTTAAGTATATCCATTCTATAAATAAATAAATATCTTGTGTAAAATTGTATCGTATTTAATAGTGTTTCCTGCAAAAAATTAATAACTATTTTATATACACCTCGCATAACATCACAAGCTCATACATTGTTCCTCGCCATACAATTGAATCTTGTCATCCCACCACAACTTGGCTTCTTCACGTAACATGCTAGACCCGTACCTCGTTTTCTTCTCGGGAGGACATTCACTAGTACGAAAAGCCCCCTCGATATCGGAAACCCAACATGTACTCTTCAACGGATCCCTCACCCCATTAAACATAGGAGGTTGAGCATCCTTAAAGTTCTTGTAATGGAAGTCCCGCCTTCCATGTCCACCGTTACCATCGCTCCCTTCACCACGAGGGTAAATGTTTCTAGCCTCGAATGCCTTTTCGATCGCGGCATCCACTCGTTCGTCGATTAGTTCGGTTACTTGCCCATCAACCGATTCCTGGAACACCTTTCTAACATCCTCGAGAAACTCCACTTTATAACGTTTAATGATGGCCTCAACCTTAGCCGTGAACTCGGAGTGGTCGCTTTGATCACCATTATCATGTCCGTTCCTCGTCTTCATTCTAAGAAATGAACTTGGTTAGGAACGCAACACAAGTAAATCACATACACCGCCACGAACAATAATCACATCACATAAGTATGCCAACGTTCGTGCATCCCATCTAGTCCAATACTTGTTGTACATCACTTGCATGACTTGGCTTGCAACCGTAATAATGGTCGCGAAGCATTATTACGCTCACATGCCATGCCGAACTCATGAATACAACAATCATCTCGCTAGATGTTCAACACAACACAACATGATTAGTAACACATAATCAACACGTAGTTAAAGCACCTATTCTCAAAGGCACTAACTAGAAACCCGAACCGACCCGTAATCCTACAAGTCCCGCATAAAAGTACACACAAAAGTCTAAGTCTAGGCGCCTATCTCAAGTCACCTAAATCCCTTAGACCATGCTCTGATACCACTTGTAACAACCCAAACCAACCCTCGACCAAACCCCGTGAAAATACAAACAAAAAAAAATTTGCTGTACAGTGACCCCGCGCGCCGCGCCCCCTATCTGGCGCGCCGCGCCAAAACGGCCTGTCCCCGGGCTTTTTAAATGCGAAAAAGATAGACTCGTTCCCGACACTTTCAGACGAAACGCTTTTTACAACACATTAATATAAGTAAAACTAACATGATTAATTAATTAAAACGAGCTTTACATCGCGGGGCCCACATATGCCCAAATACCCCTTTTAATACAAAATACAACTTCGACCCAATGAGTTTAAGTTCCAACAAACTACGAGCATGATGTTGGGGATAAACTACCCAATCCTAGGTCGAATCCAAGCAAGCATCAAAATGGGAAAATCATCTAATCCCGAGCATACCCTTGCCACGTCCGCCTTCGAACCTAAAAATGTAAACAACGAGAGGGTAAGCTAATGCTTAGTGAATGCAATACTTATACGCATACATACATAATCCAATTACTTGCATACACCTACACAACAACACAATAACATTAGCAAACCGCAATAACAAATAAACGATTAATCGTACGTACAACAAGTCAACATCATTAGCATAGAGATCTCAACAATAATACATGCCAAAAACGAATACGTACAATGCTAATAAAATTACACATCCCAATATACCCAATGTCGACATTCGACTCGATGGTGGCCGACGAAGAGTAGTAGGTCAAAATCGTTAACTACTCACCACCCATCGCACGCGTAAGTGGCCGACGAAGAGTAGTAGGTCAAAATCGTTAACTACTCACCACTACGCACCATGAGGCCGACGAAAAGTGCAACCGAAACGTTAACACTTACCTCAATCACAAGGATGGCCGACGAAAAGCGGAACTGCTTACCATCCCACGATAAGTGGCCAACGAAGAGCGGATCCCGAAACGGATAACACTCACCACTTACCCCAACACACATATGTGGCCGACGAAGAGCGATAGGTCAAACATTAATCACTCACCACATATCTAAACATACACATGCACACGTGGCCGACAAAGAGCGATAGGTCAAACGTTTATAACTCGCCACATACGCCAAGCAAATATAGTCAACGAAGAGCTATCCACGCGGATATCACTCACTATATTTTCCAACCCAATTGTGGTCCCCAAAAAGGGAGTCCTACGGATGTCACTTACCACACCGCACGCAAGCAACCAAATTATATACATAAGCGTATAAATATTCCACTCACCTTGAACACTTGAAGAACGTATCCGCGATCTTACTTCTTCCACCGACTTCACGGAAATCACCTACGCAAAGTTTCAATGCAAATAAGCTACACGAAATGCTTATCCGACTCAAACAACACTTATGTTCTTCTAGAACATCCTATTGACCAACTTTGACCAAAGACCATTTTTCGCTCGAAAACCTTCATAATCACAAATGACTTGTGATTATGCCTCAACAACATCATTTGAACATGGTTTGGTCATTCGATCACTCATTTAAACACATGACCCGCCCATTTGGTCCTAAAGTGTGTTTTACACCCTAATATGCATAAAACGATACTCACAAGTCCAAAACTCATGAAATCACTTCCCGCGTTCCCGAAATAGCTAATCTTAACTCTTTTAGCCATTAAACGCCATTTATAGGGTCGTTTACTCAAAAACCCATTTTATGACCTAAACTAGTCAAACTTTCCAATTCAAGAGTTCTTTCATCAAATCCTTTCAATCATAATTCATTAGATGAATTAAACACTCTAATTAGGTTCTTTAATCAACTAATCACATTAACAAACCCTAATCTCAAGATAAACAACCAATTCCACCATCACTAGTTTAAACCTTCATGTTCATGACTAGTAGGGTTCTTTAAACTAATTAACAAGATTACTAGCACCAATTAAACCCTAAATCATATGAGAAATCAACCAAAAACGGATTTTAGAGTTAACACTTACCGTTTGTACTCCCGTGTAGCCAAGAACGAGGAGAGCAACCTTTCTCCTTGCTCCTAAGATCGAATCACAAGCCTCGAGCCTCAAATCTTCACTTGAATCTTGAGTGTTTTTAGATTTTGGAGAGAAATGGAGAATTAAATGGAAAATAAAATGAAATAAGGAGACTTGGATCAGATTTGATCAGTTTTTATGGCCCCAATCCGTCCATATGCGAAAGTACCATAATACCCTTCATTTAGACACTTAAAATGCTGAAAAAAACGCATCAGACCCAATCGGCGCGCCGCGCCAAATGGTGGGGCGCCGCTCCACCCTGCAGGTCAGATTTCAGAAACTTGTTTTGGCCATAACTTTTTGACCGTAGCTCCGTTTTCGATGAATCAAATATCGTTGGAAATGTAATAAGATATTCTTTCCAATGGTAAGGCTTTGAAACATCAACTCAAACTTTATTTGGGGTTGAAAAGATACGTACACACTTTGTACCTCAAACAACGTCCAGTTTTCTTCGACGTTCGAGCAAGCAACACGTTTCTGCTTCGTACACTTCGTATACGCATCGTACACCATAAATACATTATGTACAATAAATATTTGGGTCTTACATGTCTATATGTAGAAATCATCAGATGTCGAAAACCTTGGATTTAATTATTCATTTATGGTGTGCCTTTTCAAAAGAATGCAATGTTTACAAAACGTATTATATAGAGGTCAAATACCTCGCAAAGAAATCGATGAATGATGTATTCGTCAATATGGATTTGGACGGGTCATCACAGTTGGTATCAGAGCTTGAGGTCATAGAGAACCAGAATTTGCATTAGTGTATTTAACTGGTAATTGTTAAGATGCATTAGTGAGTCTGGACTATTACCGTATCTGTTTTTATCGAGTTTTGCTTATCATTTCTTGTCAGAAATTACTTACCTATCATTCTTAAGTCCAGACGCGTCTTACTGCATTGATTGCATAGATAGTGTAGTGACCCGACAAAATCATCATTGACGGCGCCGACTACTTAGGTCCCGTTACGTGGTCATAAGTCTTTATAATAACGTTTGACCAAAAATATGTCGCATTCATTTCAAAAGTAAAGATTGTTCCCAAGTTTACAAGATTTGTTCAACCAAAAGTTACGTTACAAAGTTATAAGTACAATTGAAACCTATGCGACACAGTTTTAAATAAAGTCAAAAGACGCTCCATGTATGCGCATATACTCGACATCCAATGCAAGTGTCAAAATAAAGGGTGGAAGCATGTATCACATATCGTTCAAAGACCTAAGAAAAATATAGAAATCTGTCAACGAAAACGTTGGTGAAATCATAGGTTTAAGTAAGTAGGTAGTAAATAAGTAAGTTGAATCACAAGATTTATAACATCGAAGTAATAGTTAACCATTCCAAAAATTGTTATCACGAGCACCCAATTATCAAGGCTTAACTTTCCATCCATAGAACCCCATCACAATAGTGTTAGAACATACACTGTTTCTCGAAAATAAATTTCATTCGTAGACGGTAGCGAACCGTCTGAATGAGGGTTTGTCAAACCCATATGGATCCATACAACATAAGTTCTCACTTACACCCGGTAAGTGTAACTAATGATAATCGAATTGAGGATTTTGTTTTAAACTTGTATGTAGAATGTTTGTTTTCATGTACTTGTGTTCACTTAGTAAAAAGAAACGTTTATGTTTTCTCATCCCAAATGTAAGTTCAAAAGAGTAAAAGTGGGACTATGATCTCACCTTGAGTGTAAGCGTATAAAAGTACTTCAGCAAGTAAACGTGTGCAAGAATGAACGCTAGTCTTGACCTAAACAAATAGACTTGTATCAATATCGGTAAACACGGTCGGTCAAAGTGTTCAATTAGTCCTATGGCTCGTTACGACTCGATTACTATAGCATGTGAGTCAAGTTGTCACGTTTCATACAAGATACAAGAATAAAAGCATGTTAGAAAGATTGCATAAACATTTGGTTAAGTTTGATTAAAAGTCAATTTGGGTCGGGTCAAAGTCAACGAAAAAGTCAACACGTTCGGGTCGGGTCTCGAACTATTTTTCTGAGATTTTTAATCATATATGAGCATGTTAGAACAAGTTACATGTGAATTGGAGGTACGTAGTATAGCAAACATTTTTCGTAAAAAGGCAAACCAAAACAGTCCCTGGCAGTGCATCTGGACGGCATCCAGATTTGCTGGACGGCGTCCAACATTGAAGGACTGGACGGCGTCCAAGAGTCTGGACGGCATCCAGATCAGTATCCAGTTCCTGTTTTGCTGCAACACATAAATGCACGAACCAAAACTCAAACAATCCCAATTTATGACCCGCAAACAACCAAAACATGTATCTTATATCATCGGAAAGGTATTTTGACGAGGAAAACAACTAAGCATATTTCATCAATTAATCTACCACTTACAACAACCAAAATCGCATTAAATGCTAATCCTTAATTGTATCCAAGTTCATAAATCTCATTTCATGATTCGGGCAACCAATTTACATGTATGATATGCTGTTTCGAAGGTAATCAAGCATACAATTCAACCAAACACTTACCAACAACAATTCATGGCATTCAATGTATCAAATGTTCACATTTAGTTCTATCAAACCCTAACCATCATCACCAAAATCAATAATCAAGTTTATGAAGTTTTCTAAAGCAACCTACACATCAAATTGAAGCTAGTGATACTAGTAACACAATTAAAACATGAACTTTTAACATCTAACAACTTTCAAGCAACTAAATCTCAAGACAACACACCAAAATTCAAGTTCATGCTAGTTACTTCAAAACAACAAGATCGAGCATACAAATCATATATTCATGTTAGACTTGAGCCATAGACACTAATTAACACTTTTATAAGTTAAAAACATCAAGAACACAAAATCTAGTGATTTTAGAAAGTTACCCAAATGAGATGAAATTGGTATCAAGTTGTAGAGGATGAAGAGAGGATTCCAAATATGTAATTTATTTTGTAAAACACTTGCTAAATTGGGTTTGGATGATGATTCTTTGGATTGAATGTTTGAGAGAAAGTTGAAGTAGTAAAAAGAGAAAGAGGAGAAATGAATGGATGGGAGTGAAGGGTTGACCCTTTGACCTAGTCAAAGGTTTGGGCCCTTGGCGAGTTTGGTCCCTTAAGTTTCATTCGAGTGCGTGAATTACCTAAACGAGTTAATTTAAAACGCGTATCAACGGGAGATGTTATAATCCGATAACGAAAATATTAAGAATGTTAACTAACAGAGCATACGAATCTAGATACGAAGGATATTATTAAAATAAAAATACGGGCGTTAAAATAATTTAACGGAAAAATGCGGGATGTTACATTACCCACACCTTAAAAGAAATTTCGTCCCGAAATTTAGTTGGAAGTAATAGTCGATGTCTCTTACTCGGGACCTTGTGTTGTCTAATCGACGAATAAGTGAAGATACGTCCTTGGGCATTTCGACGAATCTGGATAGTCGGGGTTTTACATTGTATTAAGGCTTGGTTTTACGATCCACAATTTCAACCGGTCTTTCTACGAAGAGGAGTTTGTCATCGATAGTAAGTTTATCTAGAAGAGTAGCACGTTCCTGTTCCACAGGACACTTCTCTAAGTTTGTTACATGGAACGTAGGGTAAACGGAAACTTAATTGAGTCAGAAGTTCTAAACTGTAGGAAGCGGTTCCAATACGCCCCAAGATTTCAAAATAATCAATATTGCGGATATAACTTTCCTCGATTTCCCGAAACGGATTACACCTTTCCAAGGTGCGGTTTTTTTCTCTCAATATTACACGGTTACTGACTTGGAATTCGGAATGTTTACGCCTAACATCGGCATAGTCCTTTTGGCGATTACGGGCCGTCTTGAGCCCTTCTCGGACTTGAACTATCTCACGAGTGGTAACTACTGTTGTAAGAGGGATCAACTAAAGGCATTAACACTCAATAAAATATTTTGACAAACAACGTGCCACTGATTTGTAGAAGCAAATGACCACAACGCTCAATTTTATAAAGTTACATTTTTATAAGGTAATTTATTGATGAGTAAGTTAATTTATTTATAAAGGTACACGTCGCGTAACGTAAAAGGCTAGTTTTCTAATCATACGAATGTGCGCTCAAAAAACCGAAAGTGGTACATGAATCGAGTGACAACGTACGAGTCATTTTTGTAAAAATTATATTTTTATCATTAATGTAAATATAATATAATATTTAATTAATTCTAAAGATTAAATATATTATATATTAATTAATATATAAATAAACCTATTACGTAGTATATGTAAAGGAAAGGAGTGTCGGCAAGGTTGAATCGTGCGTATCAGCTGGATGGAGCCACCATGCGATCGCATGGCCTTAAGGCTCAATCCCCATACGATCGCATGGGGAGTAGGTGAGGTTCAAATTCCATAAGTAATCGAATTCTGGTTCTGCGAGCTCCAATATCCATCCATCTCTCTCGATACTCTCTCTATATATTATATTTATTATTATTATTATTAGTAAAGATTATTATTATTAATCCAAATATTATTATTAGTAGTATTAGTAATATTATTAGTAGTATACATAAAATACTACGACAAGGGTACGCGCGAGTTATTTTAAAAATGAGTTTTTATGAGTGGGATATGACTAAGGAAATTATGGGTTATAGCTATGGAGGTTATGGGTATGGATCATGGGTATGCTCGTGAGGTCAATTGGGTATTTATCGTCTCCGTTGTGTTTACATACCTTTCCTGCAATATTGAATCTCAATATTGATACGTAAGCACTCGTAAATTAATTTTTACATACTAATAGTGTATCCCTGACTAGTGCTCGAGAATATAGGATTATGCATGCTTGTATTTTTGATATTTCCCTTAGATAGGTTATGTTGAATCTTGAATTAGTTACATATACGGTTGAGATAAGGTATAAGATATGCATGTCGTTGGAAAGCTAGCGAAAAATTAAGAACTTTTCATTTAGATATCGAATGGTTTCGATGAACAGATTAGAAATTATAGTCAACTGAATTTTAGTATTATTGTTAAAATGATTATTATTACTATCGTCATTTTTATCGTCGTTCTAGTTTTATCTTATTATTATCATTATTATTATCTTTATCAATAAAAGGGATTTATCATTAAAAATTGTTATTTTTTTATTATTACTATCGTTATTATCGTTAAAGTTATAATTAGTATTATTATTATTATTATTAGTATTATTATTATTATTATTATTATTATTATTATTATTATTATTATTATTATTATTATTATTATTATTATTATTATTATTATTATTATTATTATCATTATTAATATATATATATATATATATATATATATATATATATATATATATATATATATATCATTATTTAAAAATGGTTATTGTTATTGTTATTATTATTATTATTATTATTATTATTATTATTATTATTATTATTATTATTATTATTATATTATCATTAAGATAATTATTAGTATTATCGTTAATAATATTATAGTAACTATCATTATTAATATTAGTGTAATTAAAATAAATATTTGTAACACCTAATCATTTTGATTACTATTATTATCATTATTATGAACACGATATAAAAGATAATTAAAAACTATTAAATGAAACGATTAGGAAATAATAAGTAAAAGTATCGTTAGTATTAAAACTATCATTTTAACAAAAATTATCATTTTAACAAAAATTATCATTTTAATAGAAATGTCATTGTTATTATAAAATACCATTATTATTATCATTTTAAATAGAATTATTATTTTAAAGATAATATTAAAAAGTATCGTAAATATTAAAGTTATCATAATTAGAATTATCGTTTATTCATAATATCACTTTTAGTAAATATAAATATTGATATTTTTATTAATAGAATAATAAAAATTATTATTTCAAAATAATACAAGTTTTGCTTATTATTATTATCAATGTTATTTTTATCTAATAAATATGTAATACAAAGATATTTTACTAAGTGTAATATAATTACGTTAATACTATCTATCATATTATATTAAATGAACTTTATAAATTTTATTACTTAAGATATATAAAAGTATATTTTTATTATATAAATTTTAATAATAAATGAATTATATTATTTACTCTATTAAAATCTTTTAAAAATATTTAAAAATATAAAACGACGATATTCAAGTTATATGTTAATCATGTATGGATTTTGGAAATCATTTTGGGTCAAATTGACTATTGCATATTAGTCTCGAGCATTAGGATTATGGTACACTATGACCTGACTTAAATTGGTAGAAAAATTTTGACCAACATATATATATAAATATAATTAATTTAGGTTCGTGAATCCGAGGCCAACCTTGCACTTGTTCAATGAAGTTATATGTATTTTTACTACGAAATATAGTATGGTGAGTTTCATTTGCTCCCTTTTTAAATGCTTTTGCAATATATATTTTTGGGACTGAGAATACATGCGCTGCTTTTATAAATGTTTTACGAAATAGACACGAGTAATCGAAACTACATTATATGGTTGAATGATCGAAGCCGAATATGCCCCTTTTGCTTGGTAACCTAAGAATTAGTAAACCAGTCTACTAATTGACGCGAATTCTAAAGATAGATCTATTGGGCCTAACGAACCCCATCCGTTGTAGCGGATGCTTTAGTACTTCGAGTTTTTATATCATGTCCGATGGATGTCCCAGAATGATGGGGATATTCTTATATGCATCTTGTTAATGTCGGTTACCAGGTGTTCAATCCATATGAATGATTTTTGTCTCTATGCATGGGACGTATATTTATGAGAACTGGAAATGAAATTCTTGTGGTCTATTAAAATAATGGAAATGAATGTTTATGTTAAACTAATGAACTCACCAACCTTTTGGTTGACACTTTGAAGCATGTTTATTCTCAGGTGTTAAAGAAATCTTCCGCTGTGCATTTGCTCATTTTAAAGATATTAATTGGAGTCTTTCATGGCATATTTCGAAGAACGTTGCATTCAAGTCATTGAGTTCATTGAAGATTATTATTATTAAATCAATTTATAGTTGGATAGTGGATATTATTGAAATGTCCCGTTCTTATTGATTAAAAACATTCCATATTAATTGATTTCGTTGCGAGGTTTTGACCTCTATATGAGACGTTTTTCAAAGACTGCATTCATTTTAAAACAAACCATAACCTTTATTTCATCAATAAAGGTTTAAAAAGCTTTACGTAGATTATCAAATAATGATAATCTAAAATATCATGTTTACACGCGACCATTACATAATGGTTTACAATACAAATATGTAACAACGAAATAAGTTTCTTGCATGCAGTTTTTATACAATATCATACAAGCATGGACTCCAAATCTCGTCCTTATTTAAGTATGCGACAGCGGAAGCTCTTAATAATCACCTGAGAATAAACATGCTTAAAACGTCAACAAAAATGTTGGTGAGTTATAGGTTTAACCTATATATTATCAAATCATAATAATAGACCACAAGATTTCATATTTCATTACACATCCCATACATAGAGATAAAAATCATTCATATGGTGAACACCTGGTAACCGACATTAACAAGATGCATATTTAAGAATATCCCCATCATTCCGGGACACCCTTCGGATATGATATAAATTTCGAAGTACTAAAGCATCCGGTACTTTGGATGGGGTTTGTTAGGCCCAATAGATCTATCTTTAGGATTCGCGTCAATTAGGGTATCTATTCCCTAATTCTTAGATTACCAGACTTAATAAAAAGGGGCATATTCAATTTCGATAATTCAACCATAGAATGTAGTTTCACGTACTTGTGTCTATTTTGTAAATCATTTATAAAACGTGCATGTATTCTCATCCCAAAAATATTAGATTTTAAAAGTGGGACTATAACTCACTTTCACAGATTTTTTACTTCGTCGGGAAGTAAGACTTGGCCACTGGTCGATTCACGAACCTATAACAAATATGTACATATATATCAAAGTATGTTCAAAATATATTTACAACACTTTTAATACATTTTGATGTTTTAAGTTTATTAAGTCAGCTGTCCTCGTTAGTAACCTACAACTAGTTGTCCACAGTTAGATGTACAGAAATAAATCGATATATATTATCTTGAATCAATCCACGACCCAGTGTATACATATCTCAGTATTGATCACAACTCAAACTATATATATTTTGGAATCAACCTCAACCCTGTATAGCTAACTCCAACATTCACATATAGAGTGTCTATGGTTGTTCCGAAATATATATAGATGTGTCGACACGATAGGTCGAAACATTGTATACGTGTCTATGGTATCTCAAGATTACATAATATACAATACAAGTTGATTAAGTTATGGTTGGAATAGATTTGTTACCAATTTTCACGTAGCTAAAATGAGTAGTTTTTACCAATTTTGTTTTGCTCGCCATTTCTTCATTTCTAATCCGTTTTGAGTGATTTAAGTGGCCACGGTTTCGTATTGAACTTGAATTTATGAAACTAAACAGAAAAGGTATAGGCTTATAGTCAGAAATACAAGTTACAAGTCATTTTTGAAAGAGGTAGTCATTTCCGTTGAAAGAACGACATCTTGATGACTGTTTTGAAAAACATACTTTCACTTTGAGTTTAACCATGATTTTTGGATATGGTTTCATGTTCATAATAAAAATCATTTTTCCAGAAGTATAGCTTTTAAATCAAAGTTTTTCATAGTTTTTAATTATCCAAACCAAAACAGCCCCCGGTTGTAACTACGACGGCGTAAATCCGGTTTTATGGTGTTTATCGTGTTTCCGGGTTTTAAATCATTAAGTTAGCATATAATATAGATATAGATCATGTGTATAGTTGATTTTAAAAGTGTAGTTAGAAGGATTAACTTTATTTGCGAACAAGTTTAGAATTAACTAAACTATGTTCTAGCGATTACTAGTTTACCACTTCGAATATGATAGCTTTTTATGTATGAATCGAATGATGTTATGAACATCATCACTACCTTAAGTTCCTTGGATAAACCTACTGGAAAATAGAAAAATGGATCTAGCTTCAACGGATCCTTGGATGGCTCGAAGTTCTTGAAGCAGAATCATGACACGAAAACAAGTTCAAGTAAGATCATCACTTGAAATAAGATTGTTATAGTTATAGAAATTGAACCAAAGTTTGAATATGATTATTACCTTGTATTAGAATGATAACCTACTGTAAGAAACAAAGATTTCTTGAGGTTGGATGATCACCTTACAAGATTGGAAGTGAGCTAGCAAACTTGAAAGTATTCTTGATTTTATGTAACTAGAACTTGTAGAATTTATGAAGAACACTTAGAACTTGAAGTTAGAACTTGAGAGAGATCAATTAGATAAATAAAATTGAAGAATGAAAGTATTTTTAGGTGTTTTTGGTCATTGGTGTATGGATTAGATATAAAGGATATGTAATTTTGTTTTCATGTAAATAAGTCATGAATGATTACTCATATTTTTGTAATTTTATGAGATATTTCATGCTAGTTGCCAAATGATAGTTCCCACATGTGTTAGGTGACTCACATGGGCTGCTAAGAGCTGATCATTGGAGTGTATATACCAATAGTACATACATCTAAAAGCTGTGTATTGTACGAGTACGAATACGGGTGCATACGAGTAGAATTGTTGATGAAACTGAACGAGGATGTAATTGTAAGCATTTTTGTTAAGTAGAAGTATTTTGATAAGTGTCTTGAAGTCTTTAAAAAGTGTATGAATACATATTAAAACACTACATGTATATACATTTTAACTGAGTCGTTAAGTCATCGTTAGTCGTTACATGTAAGTGTTGTTTTGAGACCTTTAGGTTAACGATCTTGTTAAATGTTGTTAACCCAAAGTTTATAATATCAAATGAGATTTTAAATTATTATATTATCATGATATTATTATATATTAATATATCTTAATATGATATATACATTTAAATGTCGTTACAACGATAATCGTTACATATATGTCTCGTTTCGAAATCCTTAAGTTAGTAGTCTTGTTTTTACTTATGTAGTTCATTGTTAATACACTTAATGATATATTTAATATCATATTATCATTTTATATATAATATAACAATGTATTAATGTGCTTCATATATATTTAGTAAGACGTGGTTATAACGATAATCGTTATATGTATCGTTTCGAGTTTCATACGTCAATAGTCTCCTTTTTAAGTATATAACTTATTGTTACTATTTTTAATGAGATACTTGATGATCATTATATCATGTTAAACATATATATTTATTCATTTATGTATCATCATGTCATATACAATTTATAGCGTTCGTGAATCATTGGTCAAACTGGGTAATCAGACGTTTACAAAATTTCCGTTTCAATTAACCAAGTCTTAACAAGTTTGATTGCTTAACATGTTGGAAACATTTAATCATGTAAATATAGTTTTCATTAAACATATAATCATAGAAAGGTTCGGAAAAGTTCGGGTCACTACAGTACCTACGCGTTAAATAAATTTCGTCCCGAAATTTTAAGCGATTGGAGGTGTTGGCTCATCTTCTAGAAATAAGTGCGGGTACTTCTTCTTCATCTGATCTTCTCATTCCCAGGTGAATTCGGGTCCTCTACGAGCATTCCATCAAACCTTAACAATCGGTATCTTGTTTTGTTTAAGTCTCTTAACCTCACGATCCATTATTTCAACGGGTTCTTCAATGAATTGAAGTTTTTCATTGATTTGGATTTCGTCCAACGGAATAGTGAGATCTTCTTTAGCAAAACATTTCTTCAAATTTGAGACGTGGAAAGTGTTATGTACAACCGCGAGTTGTTGAGGTAGCTCAAGTCGGTAAGCTACTGGTTCGACACGATCAATAATCTTGAATGGTCCAATATACCTTGGATTTAATTTCCCTCGTTTACCAAATCGAACAACACCTTTCCAAGGTGCAACCTTAAGCATGACCATCTCTCCAATTTCAATTTCTATATCTTTTCTTTTAATGTCGGCGTAGCTCTTTTGTCGACTTTGGGCGGTTTTCAACCGTTGTTGAATTTGGATGATCTTCTCAGTAGTTTCTTGTATTATCTCCGGACCCGTAATCTGTCTATCCCCCACTTCACTCCAACAAATCGGAGACCTACACTTTCTACCATAAAGTGCTTCAAACGGAGCCATCTCAATGCTTGAATGGTAGCTATTATTGTAGGAAAATTCTGCTAACGGTAGATGTCGATCCCAACTGTTTCTGAAATCAATAACACATGCTCGTAGCATGTCTTCAAGCGTTTGTATCGTCCTTTCACACTGCCCATCAGTTTGTGGATGATAGGCAGTACTCATGTCTAGACGAGTTCCTAATGCTTGCTGTAATGTCTGCCAGAATCTTGAAATAAATCTGCCATCCCTATCAGAGATAATAGAGATTGGTATTCCATGTCTGGAGATGACTTCCTTCAAATACAGTCGTGCTAACTTCTCCATCTTGTCATCTTCTCTTATTGGCAGGAAGTGTGCTGATTTGGTGAGACGATCAACTATTACCCAAATAGTATCAAAACCACTTGCAGTCCTTGGCAATTTAGTGATGAAATCCATGGTAATGTTTTCCCATTTCCATTCCGGGATTTCGGGTTGTTGAAGTAGACCTGATGGTTTCTGATGCTCTGCTTTGACCTTAGAATACGTCAAACATTCCCCTACGTATTTAGCAACGTCGGCTATCATACCTGGCCACCAAAAATGTTTCTTGAGATCCTTGTACATCTTCCCCGTTCCAGGATGTATTGAGTATCTGGTTTTATGAGCTTCTCTAAGTACCATTTCTCTCATATCTCCAAATTTTGGTACCCAAATCCTTTCAGCCCTATACCGGGTTCCATCTTCCCGAATATTAAGATGCTTCTCCGATCCTTTGGGTATTTCATTCTTTAAATTTTCCTCTTTTAAAACTCCTTGTTGCGCCTCCTTTATTTGAGTAGTAAGGTTATTGTGAAATATTATATTCATAGATTTTACTCGAATGAGTTCTCTGTCCTTTCTACTCAAGGCGTCGGCTACCACATTTGCCTTCCCCGGGTGGTAACAAATCTTAAAGTCGTAATCATTCAACAATTCAATCCACCTACGCTGCCTCATGTTCAGTTGTTTCTGATTAAATATGTTTTGAAGACTTTTGTGGTCGGTATATATAATACTTTTGACCCTATATAAGTAGTGCCTCCAAGTCTTTAATGCAAAAACAACCGCGCCTAATTCCAAATCATGCGTCGTATAATTTTGCTCGTGAATCTTCAATTGTCTAGACGCATAAGCAATTACCTTCGTTCGTTGCATTAATACACAACCGAGACCTTGCTTTGAGGCGTCACAATAAATCACAAAATCATCATTCCCTTCAGGCAATGACAATATAGGTGCCGTAGTTAGCTTTTTCTTCAATAACTGAAACGCCTTTTCTTGTTCATCCTTCCATTCAAATTTCTTCCCTTTATGCGTTAATGCAGTCAAGGGTTTTGCTATTTTGGAGAAATCTTGGATGAATCTTTTGTAGTAACCAGCCAATCCTAAAAATTGACGTATATGCTTCAGAATTTTTGGGGTTTCCCACTTTTCAACGGTTTCGATCTTTGCCGGGTCCACCTGGATACCTTATTTGTTCACTATGTGACCGAGGAATTGAACTTCTTCCAACCAAAATGCACACTTTGAAAAACTTAGCGTACAGTTTTTCTTTCCTCAATACTTCTAACACTTTTCTCAAATGTTCTTCGTGCTCTTGATCATTCTTTGAGTAAATAAGTATGTCATCGATGAAAACAATGACAAACTTGTCAAGATATGGCCCACACACTCGATTCATAAGGTCCATGAACACAGCTGGTGCGTTAGTCAATCCAAACGGCATAACCATAAACTCGTAATGACCATAACGCGTCCTAAAAGCAGTTTTTGGAATATCATCCTCCTTTACTCGCATTTGATGATATCCAGAACGTAAATCGATCTTCGAATAAACCGACGAGCCTTGTAGTTGATCAAATAAGTCGTCAATTCTCGGCAGTGGATAACGGTTTTTGATGGTAAGTTTGTTCAACTCTCTGTAGTCAATACACAACCTAAATGTACCATCTTTCTTCTTAACAAACAAAACAGGAGCTCCCCATGGTGATGTGCTTGGTTGAATGAAACCACGTTCTAATAGTTCTTGCAGTTGGCTTTGCAGTTCTTTCATCTCGCTGGGTGCGAGTCTATAAGGATCACGAGCTATTGGTGCAGCTCCTGGTACAAGATCTATTTGAAATTCAACAGATCGATGTGGAGGTAGTCCCGGTAATTCTTTCGGAAATACATCGGGAAATTCTTTTGCGACGGGAACATCATTGATGCTCTTTTCTTCAGTTTGTACTTTCTTGACGTGTGCTAGAACAGCATAGCAACCTTTTCTTATTAGTTTTTGTGCCTTCAAATTACTAATAAGATGTAGCTTCGTGTTGCCCTTTTCTCCGTACACCATTAAGGGTTCTCCTTCTTCTCGTACAATGCGAATTGCATTTTTATAACATACGATCTCTGCTTTCACCTTCTTCAGCCAGTCCATGCCAACTATTACATCAAAACTCCTTAACTCTACTGGTATCAAATCAATCTTAAATATTTCGCTACCCAGTTTAATTTCTCGATTCCGGCATATATAATCTGCTGAAATTAATTTACCGTTTGCTAATTCGAGTAAAAATTTACTATCCAACGGCGTCAATGGACAACTTAATTTAGCACAAAAATCTCTACTCATATAGCTTCTATCCGCACCCGAATCAAATAAAACGTAAGCAGATTTATTGTCAATAAGAAACGTACCCGTAACAAGCTCCGGGTCTTCCTGTGCCTCTGCCGCATTAATATTGAAAACTCTTCCGCGGCCTTGTCCATTCGTGTTCTCCTGGTTTGGGCAATTTCTAATAATGTGGCCCGGTTTTCCACATTTATAACAAACTACATTGCCATAACTTGCTCCGACACTACTTGCTCCACCATTACTCGTTCCGACACCATTTGTTCCTTTCGTTCTGTTAACCCCTGGTCCGTAGACCTCACACTTTTCCGCGCTATGACCATTTCTTTTACACTTGTTGCAAAATTTGGTGCAGAACCCCGAGTGATACTTTTCACACCTTTGGCATAGCTGCTTCTGATTATTGTTGTTGTTGCGGTTGTTATTGTTGTTGGGATGATTGTTGTTGTAGTAGTAGTAGTTGTTGTTGTTGTTGTTGTTGTTGTTGTTGTTGTTGTTGTTGTTGTTGTTGTTGTTGTTGTTGTTGTCGTCGTTGTTGTTGTTGTTGTTGTTGTTGTTGTTGTTGTTGTTGGGCCGTTTGTTGTAGTTGCGATTGATGTTGCGATTGTTGGGATAGTTGTTGCGATTATTGTTGTAATTGCTGTTGTTGTTGTATTGGTGATTCTTATCACCATTTTCCTCCCATTTTCTTTTGACGTGCTTCACATTGGCCTCTTCAGCCGCCTGTTCTTTAATTCTTTCCTCAATCTGGTTCACTAGTTTGTGAGCCATTCTACATGCCTGTTGTATGGAGGCGGGCTCGTGTGAACTTATATCTTCTTGGATTCTTTCCGGTAATCCTTTCACAAACGCGTCGATCTTCTCTTCCTCATCTTCGAACGCTCCCGGACACAATAGGAATAATTCTGTGAATCGTCTTTCGTACGTGGTAATATCAAATCCTTGGGTTCGTAACCCTCTAAGTTCTGTCTTGAGCTTATTAACCTCAGTTCTGGGACAGTACTTCTCGTTCATCAAGTGCTTGAATGCTGACCACGGTAGTGCGTACGCATCATCTTGTCCCACTTGCTCTAGATAGGTATTCCACCATGTTAACGCAGAACCTGTGAAGGTATGCGTAGCGTACTTCACTTTGTCCTCTTCAGTACACTTACTTATGGCAAACACTGATTCGTCCTTATCGGTCCACCGTTTCAATCCGATCGGTCCTTCGGTTCCATCAAATTCCAAAGGTTTGCAGGCAGTGAATTCTTTGTAGGTGCATCCTACACGATTTCCTGTACTGCTAGATCCAAGGTTATTGTTGGTATGTAGCGCAACCTGTACTGCGGCTATGTTTGAAGTAAGAAAGGCACGAAATTCCTCTTCACTCATATTCAAGGTGTGTCGAGTAGTCGGTGCCATTTCCTTCAAAATAGTCAAATGAAACGAGTTAATCATATAGAATATCAAGAGTAGTCAATAGTATTTCGTAGCGTAATATGAACTTATTTATAAAAGCTCTTTCTTCATATTAGCGTTTTATACTCTTTAATTCGGGTAGTACCTACCCGTTAAGTTCATACTTAGTAGCTAACATACCATTTCAACTATTACAATTCTATATGAAAAACTAATCACAAAAAAAAAAAATATATCATATTCAAACCTTTATACAATAACTTGCAAACTTACAATACCGCTTTTTTTTTTTTTTTACATATAGCATGAAATATAGCACATAAAACTTTGATACAAAGTAGTTGCGAAGATATTCTAGTTAATAAATAAGGCGTTCAGCAAAGGCAATAAAGACACGTAATTCATACGTCCAGAAACAAGTCATGCATTCTGGTTTTACTAATACCACTTCCCATCCTTGGTCTTGTGGAGCATAACCGTTATGGTCGTTGATAAGACAGCGTGTTGTAACGTCGTCAAAGGGACGAGGGTTACGTAATGTCCAACAGTCCCGTAACAATCTAAAAACTTTGTTTCTCACCCCAACTACTGAGTCCGTCACTTGTGGGAACGTTTTGTTTAATAGTTGTAGCCCGATGTTCTTGTTCTCACTTTGGTGAGAAGCGAACATTACTAACCCGTAAGCATAACATGCTTCTTTATGTTGCATGTTAGCCGCTTTTTCTAAATCACGAAGTCCTATATTCAGATATATTGAGTCAAAATAATTTCTTAACCCGTTGCGTAAAATAGCATTTGGGTTCCCCGCAATATATGCGTCAAAGTAAACACATCTTAACTTATGGATTTCCCAATGTGATATCCCCCATCTTTCGAACGAAAGCCTTTTATAAACCAAGGCATTCTTGGAACGTTCTTCGAATGTCTTACAAACTGATCTCGCCTTAAATAGTTGTGCCGAGGAATTCTGACCGACTCTAGACAAGATTTCATCAATCATGTCTCCGGGTAGGTCTCTTAAAATATTGGGTTGTCTATCCATTTTGTGTTTTTATACTGTAAAATAGACAAGAGTTAGATTCATAAAAAAATACTTATTAATACAAGCAATTTTTACATATATCATAAAGCATAAGCACACTATATTACATATATTACACCATACGGATACAACTATCTTATTCCGACTCGCTCGTTTCTTCTTCTTCGGTTTTGGTTCGTTTTGCCAAGTTTCTAGGAATATATGATGTTCCCCTAATACGAGCCGTCGTTTTCCACATTGGTTTAGAAAAACCTGGTGGTTTAGAGGTTCCCGGGTTATTGTCACAACTTAAGAAATACGGGTGTTGACGATACATATAAAGTTCATCGTGTTTGGAATCAAATTTCTCTATTTTATGCCCTTTCCCTTATTGTTCTCTTTTGCCTTATTAAATTGTGTTGGGGTAATTTCTATAACATCATCGGAATCCTTGTCGGGATCCGATTCATTGGATAATTGGTAATCCTCCCAATACTTTGCTTCCTTGGCGGAAACACCATTGACCATAATTAACTTTGGTCGGTTGGTTGAGGATTTTCTTCTACTTAACCTTTTTATTATTTCCCCCACTGGTTCTATTTCTTCTTCCGGTTCCGATTCTTCTTCCGGTTTCGATTCTTCTTCCGGTTCCGACTCTTCTTCCGGTTCCTCTTCGGGAACTTGTGAATCAGTCCACGAATCATTCCAATTTACATTTGACTCTTCATTATTATTAGGTGAGTCAATGGGACTTGTTCTAGAGGTAGACATCTATCACATAATATCAAACACGTTAAGAGATTAATATATCACATAATATTCACATGTTAAAAATATATAGTTTCCAACAAAAATGTTAAGCAATCATTTTTAAAGAAAACACGGTCGAAGTCCAGACTCACTAATGCATCCTAAAAAACTCGATAAGACACACTAATGAAAATTTTCTGGTTCTCTAAGACCAACGCTCGTATACCAACTGAAATGTCCCGTTCTTATTGATTAAAAATGTTCCATATTAATTGATTTCGTTGCGAGGTTTTGACCTCTATATGAGACGTTTTTCAAAGACTGCATTCATTTTAAAACAAACCATAACCTTTATTTCATCTATAAAGGTTTAAAAAGCTTTACGTAGATTATCAAATAATGATAATCTAAAATATCCTGTTTACACGCGACCATTACATAATGGTTTACAATACAAATATGTAATAACGAAATAAGTTTCTTGCATGCAGTTTTTATACAATATCATACAAGCATGGACTCCAAATCTCGTCCTTATTTAAGTATGCCACAGCGGAAGCTCTTAATAATCACCTGAGAATAAACATGCTTAAAACGTCAACAAAAATGTTGGTGAGTTATAGGTTTAACCTATATATTATCAAATCATAATAATAGACCACAAGATTTCATATTTCATTACACATCCCATACATAGAGATAAAAATCATTCATATGGTGAACACCTGGTAACCGACATTAACAAGATGCATATTTAAGAATATCCTCATCATTCCGGGACACCCTTCGGATATGATATAAATTTCGAAGTACTAAAGCATCCGGTACTTTGGATGAGGTTTGTTAGGCCCAATAGATCTATCTTTAGGATTCGCGTCAATTAGGGTGTCTGTTCCCTAATTCTTAGATTACCAGACTTAATAAAAAGGGGCATATTCGATTTTGATAATTCAATCATAGAATGTAGTTTCACGTACTTGTGTCTATTTTGTAAATCATTTATAAAACCTGCATGTATTCTCATCCCAAAAATATTAGATTTTAAAAGTGAGACTATAACTCACTTTCACAGATTTTTTACTTCGTCGGAAAGTAAGACTTGGCCACTGGTCGATTCACGAACCTATAACAAATATGTACATATATATCAAAGTATGTTCAAAATATATTTACAACACTTTTAATACATTTTGATGTTTTAAGTTTATTAAGTCAGCTGTCCTCGTTAGTAACCTACAACTAGTTATCCACAGTTAGATGTACAGAAATAAATAGATATATATTATCTTGAATCAATCCACGAACCAGTGTATACATATCTCAGTTTTGATCATAACTCAAACTATATATATTTTGGAATCAACCTCAACCCTGTATAGCTAACTCCAACATTCACATATAGAGTGTCTATGGTTGTTCCGAAATATATATAGATGTGTCGACATGATAGGTCGAAACATTGTATACGTGTCTATGGTATCTCAAGATTACATAATATACAATACAAGTTGATTAAGTTATGGTTGGAATAGATTTGTTACCAATTTTCACGTAGCTAAAATGAGTAGTTTTTACCAATTTTGTTTTGCTCGCCATTTCTTCCTTTCTAATCCGTTTTGAGTGATTTAAGTGGCCACGGTTTTGTATTGAACTTGAATTTATGAAACTAAATAGAAAAGGTATAGGTTTATAGTCAGAAATACAAGTTACAAGTCATTTTTGAAAGAGGTAGTCATTTCCGTCGAAAGAACAACATCTTGATGACTGTTTTGAAAAACATACTTTCACTTTGAGTTTAACCATGATTTTTGGATATGGTTTCATGTTCATAATAAAAATCATTTTTCCATAAGTATAGCTTTTAAATCAAAGTTTTTCATAGTTTTTAATTATCCAAACCAAAACAGCCCCCGGTTGTAACTACGACGGCGTAAATCCGATTTTACGGTGTTTTTCGTGTTTCCAGGTTTTAAATCATTAAGTTAGCATATCATATAGATATAGAACATGTGTTTAGTTGATTTTAAAAGTCAAGTTAGAAGGATTAACTTTTGTTTGCGAACAAGTTTAGAATTAACTAAACTATGTTCTAGTGATTACAAGTTTAAACCTTCGAATAAGATAGCTTTTTATGTATGAATCGAATGATGTTATGAATATCATTACTACCTTAAGTTCCTTGGATAAACCTACTGGAAAAGAGAAAAATGGATCTAGCTTCAACGGATCCTTGGATGGCTCGAAGTTCTTGAAGCAGAATCATGACACGAAAACAAGTTCAAGTAAGATCATCACTTGAAATAAGATTGTTATAGTTATAGAAATTGAACCAAAGTTTGAATATGATTATTATCTTGTATTAGAATGATAACCTACTGTAAGAAACAAAGATTTCTTGAGGTTGGATGATCACCTTACAAGATTGGAAGTGAGCTAGCAAACTTGAAAGTATTCTTGATTTTATGTAACTAGAACTTGTAGAATTTATGAAGAACACTTAGAACTTGAAGTTAGAACTTGAGAGAGATCAATTAGATAAATAAAATTGAAGAATGAAAGTGTTTGTAGGTCTTTTTGGTCGTTGGTGTATGGATTAGATATAAAGGATATGTAATTTTGTTTTCATGTAAATAAGTCATGAATGATTACTCATATTTTTGTAATTTTATGAGATATTTCATGCTAGTTGCCAAATGATGGTTCCCGCATGTATTATGTGACTCACATGAGCTGCTAAGAGCTGATCATTGGAGTGTATATACCAATAGTACATACATCTAAAAGCTGTGTATTGTACGAGTACGAATACGGGTGCATACGAGTAGAATTGTTGATGAAACTGAACGAGGATGTAATTGTAAGCATTTTTGTTAAGTAGAAGTATTTTGATAAGTGTCTTGAAGTCTTTAAAAAGTGTATGAATACATATTAAAACACTACATGTATATACATTTTAACTGAGTCGTTAAGTCATCGTTAGCCGTTACATGTAAGTGTTGTTTTGAGACCTTTAGGTTAACGATCTTGTTAAATGTTGTTAACCCAAAGTTTATAATATCAAATGAGATTTTAAATTATTATATTATCATGATATTATGATATATTAATATATCTTAATATGATATATACATTTAAATGTCGTTACAACGATAATCGTTACATATATGTCTCGTTTCGAAATCCTTAAGTTAGTAGTCTTGTTTTTACTTATGTAGTTCATTGTTAATACACTTAATGATATATTTAATATCATATTATCATGTTATATATAATATAACAATGTATTAATATGCTTCATATATATTTAGTAAGACGTGGTTACAACGATAATCGTTATATGTATCGTTTCGAGTTTCATACGTCAATAGTCTCCTTTTTAAGTATATAACTTATTGTTACTATTTGTAATGAGATACTTGATGATTATTATATCATGTTAAACGTATATATTTATTCATTTATGTATCATCATGTCATATACAACTTATAGCGTTCGTGAATCATTGGTCAAACTGTTAATCAGACGTTTACAAAATTTCCGTTTCAATTAACCAAGTCTTAACAAGTTTGATTGCTTAACATGTTGGAAACATTTAATCGTGTAAATATAGTTTTCATTAAACATATAATCATAGAAAGGTTCAGAAAAGTTCGGGTCACTACAATTATGAAATGGTATGCATGCCTGTCAATTTTCGATGTAAAGAAAGTTTGTCTTTTAAAAACAAATGCAATGTTTGTAAAATGTATCATATAGAGGTCAAATACCTCGCGATGTAATCAACTATTGTGAATCGTTTATAATGTATATGAACGGATCCTTTCAGTTGGTATCAGAGCGGTGGTCTTAGCGAACCAGGTTTGCATTAGTGTGTCTAACTGATAAGTCTTTAAGATGCATTAGTAAGTCTGGACTTCGACCGTGTCTGCATGTCAAAAGTTTTGCTTATCATTTCTAGTCAGAAATCATCTGCTTATCATCCTTAGGAAATTACCTGCTTATCATTATTAGTCTAGACATGTCTTGCTACATTAATTGCATGAGTGGTGTATAGACAAAATTCATATCTTAGCGTATCTGCTAAATCATATCTTATCGTATCTGTTACTTTAAACTTTGCCTGACATATCCCGCAAATTCCTCCGTAATCTACGAAATCTTTTGATCTATATATATAGATATTATATGTAAATAGAATACCATACGATAGCTAGAAAATTATTTCATATCGAAAAATCCTCTATCTAATCGTACTAAATGGAATTCATCATCAGTTCAAGTCACTTGGATTCCGAAATGAATCCCACTTAAGCTCCGAAAGCAGTATGACCAGAATGGATCAACCAATCAGCCATCATCTATTCTAGATGAATTGGGGATGGGTTCATAGCCTCCTCAATCATTGGAGACAAGAAGAAGGTGATCCCTTCCATCCACCACATTGCCCTCTTGGTGATGAACCTGAAGCACTTACCGGCGAACCTGTTCGAGACACCATTTTCTCTCTCATTTCCAGGGTATCTCATCACGATTACATACTACATCAAATTCTAGATTTTATTTATCCGCTCGTCTGAACTGACAATCACCCCAGTGTAATAGAAGAAGTCAACGAGCTTCGCGCTCGGGTAGTGGCTTTAGAGAATATGGTGCAAAGATTACAAACACCAGCAGCAGCACCAGCAGCATAATCAGTACCACCATCATCAATGCCAACAGTACGATTACCACCTCCAACCACAACCGCGTCGTAAACCTCAACTTCACAATCTGTCCCACGAGCACCAACGTCATATGCACCATAGATACCAAGGAGTACCAACAACAATAACTGACGAAGTATTAACTTATAACTTCATTGGAGAAACATTCCGCGGCGATTATGTAATCTCTAAAGTCTTAGAGATTATTTAATCTAGCCCTAACCATAAATCAGTTAAGCGAACCAAAATGATAGAAGGAAGAGTAGAAACCCTGAAAAAATGGTGTGTGATTAACAAGCTAAACTTGTTTTACCCACAACATCAGCAGTACCGCCAGCGTCACCAGCATCGTCAGTACAGTCAACATCAGAATCAACAACACCTATAACATCACAAACTCCGTCAGTTTAAGAATAACTGTGGATATCATTACGAATCAATAACGCGTATATTGTATCAACGAGTTATGAAGAATTAACTCATTCCCTCTGAAGAAATTATATGTATATTTTATATATATATATATATATATATATATATATATATATATATATATATATATATATATATATATATATATATATATATTGAAATAAAAAATAAATCTTTCCGTGCTAAGCTATTGTGTGTGAATCTTAACTACTCGGTTAATTCATATTACAAATATGCAATAATTTACGTCATTCTCCCGCAACTTAACCATCGTTAACTACAATCTCTGTCTCAATTCAACAAATTCCAATTCCTAATAAATCAAGTATAGATTTGATATTACACTTTCATCATTGATGTAACCGAAACTTTTCAGATAATATCATTCGTACTTTGCGAAGTTCACAAGCATTTAACAAAAACCAACATCACACCTCAACTAATAACGAAGTATTGATTCATAATTTCAATATTATTGAAGAAATACTTATGTAATCTCTAAAGCCTTCAAGGGATTATTCAATTCTAGTTCCAACCATAAATCGAATGATTTTAATTTAGTATTAACTCAATAAAATCTATGTTACATCTGAAGAGAATATATACATATATATTTTCATAAAGACTGTAATAAAATTCTTTTGTACAAAATATTAATTGTGAATTTTTTTTAACGGGTAGGTAATACCCGAGATATATATATATATATACACTCATAATTAATATGTTACATTCTTCGAATCTGATTAAGCAAATTATCAACTATACTTCCTACTTTCACAATAACATATCTTCTCTCATAGAAATCAAAACAACCATTCAAACCCAATTACAAATTCTGATTTTGAAACCTCAGAATTCAATTCGAGATATAACCGGTACCATCACTTTTAGATTCCTACATCTTTCGAAGCTGTATACTTTGACTTCAAAACTGTGTTAGAACATCAAATGTATATTAACGATTACAACCTGTGTTCAAACCCTTCGAAAATTTCTAAAGACACTTCAAATAATGAGCAATCGAGATGATGATCCAACCACATATTACCCACAGTTATGTACTTAAAAAGCTCTCGAAACCAACGTCATAATTCAACACATATCTGTGTCAGATCCTTTGGCATTTATTAGCAAAAATAACTTTGCAATTCCTTTTTCAAAGTAGCAAATTCTATCACAGCTCCAGCAAGACAACTTCGATTTTTCATTCGGAGTAGCCTTATCATAATCTTGATAAATATGTTGCCCTTTCGCCATTTTTACCGGGGAACCTTTCATATCTCACCACATTAGCTGTAAAATTATCAGCAACTGTAATGATCTGAGATTTTCCAAAAAAAAATCATTATATTTATCAAAACCCCATCATTTACTCATTCGGATCTTGTAACGAGAATTGCCATACGAATCATCTGGAATTAACAATCAGTATTTTAAAATCTCGCAGCATGTCCACGCCAACAGTTATATGTGTATATATAACGTCTATCTCCTGGACTTACATACTTGAATGTGAAGTTTTTGAAAAACACCCTAAACTGCGGAATAGTTCTTGAAATTGTTGATGAAGCAGCAAAAACTATAAAATGACCTTAACAGTAAAAAGTTTGATAATAAAGAGTAGTGTGTTGGCAGAACTCAGAAAAAGAAAAGAGTTGGAACTAGAAAACGGATTGAGCAAAGCATGAAGGAGGCTGTGGACAAATCACAAAGGCTAAACCTGCCTTCAAAGGATCCAAATGATTCAGTATCTGCTGAAGTCATTATCGAATACCTTACTCCTGACTCTAAACCCTTGTGAACAATACCCTTCATCATCCTCTGATATTAGAAATTCTAAGATATCATCATATCTTTCATTATAAATATCCTCCATACTTCTGAAAATATTTCCATAATTATTCTTATCTGAAATCATTTATCCTCTCGCGTTATCTGTATTACATCATAAAGGAAACTATTTTAGTTTCTAAATTTTGAAACCTTCGAGTTTAAAGTAAGAATGTTTTGAAGTAGTGTTGGGAACTGAAGCATGAATTAGTATAATATAATGACACTTGATCAACGTGATTATATTACAGTAATTCATGCTGAGTTTCTAAATGGAACGTGATGATTCACAGATCATAACATCATCATGTACCATGTTATACGACTCTTGTATTCTATTTAACCTATAAAATATCAAGAAAATATTTCTTGATGATTCGGCCTTTTCCAAGGTATTCTGGTAATTCGGCAAGTCAAGATCGTGCCATCACAATTTCCTTCCTAGAACATTAACAATGTTCATTCCGAAATTCATATTTGTGAATTCTGGACCATTACAAGTGGTGCTTAATCGCAAGAAGAAGATACGAAAGGACAAAACTCCGAAATAGAAATTGGAGTATAAATTGCAGCAAATAAAAGAGAGCATTAACTGTGAATGACAATGATTATAGAAGACAGAAGTAGAGACTTTGAAATATAAGGGAAGGTATAAAGCCCAACGATAAACCAGAAATTATAAACCATATATATCGATACATATAGCAATATAAAGACACGGGAGAACTAGAAACACTATAAACCCAAGAGTATAGTAGAAGTAAATAGATTCTTCCGGCGGTAGATGAAAAAGAAGAATGACCGATATGAAAGTTAGAAGTATATCGAGAATCAGAACTGGATGGAACATATTGATGAATACTTTAAAATATGAGTTGCGGGGGAAAAGAATAGAAGGTGATGAAACATGACTAGAAACTAAGAAATCAACAGATTTAACTCACACAATGGCAGAATAAGTGAATCAAACCCTCTAGTGAATAGGTTAAGTTTTTTTGGATTAATTTAGTTAAACCACAACTAAATCAAGTGTGAATAGATCAACACCTAGAGCTATTATTCACCACCTGGGTGATTTGGACTGAGAGAGAATCGGAGGAGCTCACCAGATCTGAGTGTGTGTAACAAATGAGAGGCTTAACCTAAAATGAAGAACATAAGACTTTATATATCCCTGCTGTTGACTCACCCGTACGATTCATCCATCACACGTACGAGTTAGCTTCATCAGCCGTTGTGATGGCCCCGTTAATACACTTAACAGCTCCGTCACTTGGTCCCACAGCTTGATCGCACTTAAATGAATTTAACAAACGACATTGCATTCTTTTATTTCAAAAGTTTCCCAAAAAGGAAAGCATACCAAAATATGTAGTTTAAAAGTAACCCAACATATTAATAATCCAAAGCTGACACAAAACATTGTCAACAACCCACAAGTATTAATTATTCAAAAACCGAATGCAAGCCAAGTTTCATAAATTGTTTCATAAAAATCTGCCCAAATGCATGCAGACTCTTCTAAACACAGCGGAAGCATCACATAAACTCAAGTACCTATGAAAACATGCGAGTAAACTGTCAACACAAAGATTGAGTGAATTATAGGTTTAAATAATTAAATAAACTTTATACCACAAGATTTAAAAATGTTAGAAAACATTAAACATTATTCCATTATCAATGAGCCACCTGGTAACCACTTAACCCTTTATTTACCCTTGCCAAACATAATAAAAATATACACTGGACAGTGTATCTACAACAAAATACGAAGTACTAAATATTCCGATTATAAATTGCTAGCGCGACTAGCTCGAAATGGGGTTGTCAAACCCGATAGATCTATCTGTAGGATTCGCGTTCACCGATAGAAACCAATGATTACAGTTACCAGACTAGGGAATATTTTTGTCCAACTCACAATGAATAATTTAAATTTAATTGTCACTTGTGTCTAAACGTGAAATAAAATGCATGTAATCACATCCCAAAAATATACTTTGAAAAGTATGTAAAAACGGGACTATAACTCACCTTAATAGTAACGAAGTAACCAACACAATTAAGCGAACAGCAAATGAGTACAATGATCAGGAATGATCACAATGCCGACCTATAAATAAAGCAGGTTGATATAAATAACTAACTTAGGTCAATTCTTAGTATAATAGCTATTGTACATGTTGCAAGTAGTCATAGAACAATACTCAATATGCATTGGTTTGATTGGAACAGCTTACGGACACACACTTTCTATTTTTAGAAAGTTTCTATTTTTGGAAAGTTTCTATTTTTGGAAAGTTTCTATTTTTGGAAAGTTTCCAAATTTAGAAAGTTGCTATTTTAGGAAAGTTTATAAGTTAGGAAAGTTTCCTTAATTAGAAAGTCAACAAAAGTCAACTGAAAGTCAAAGTCAACCGAAAGTCAACTCAAAAGTCAACCTTGGTCAAACTTAGTCAACGTAAATTTTAAAAGTGTAAGTTATAATAATAATGTAAGTTATAACGTTGGCTAAAGTTAAATATGTCTAATTATGTCATAACATAAGTTTAATTAAATTAAAATGAATTATTAAAGTTAATATAAGTTTAAATGATATATTTAATATAACATAAGTATTTAATTAATTAATTAAATATTAGTCATAATATAAGTATTATTAATTAATAATAAATTTTAAATCATATCATAAGTATTATTAATTAATAATGAATTATTAATCATATCATAAGTTTCTAATTATAATTATTAAATCATAAGTATTTAATAATTAAATTATAATTAAATAATAACTAAGCCTTATAATAATTAAATAATTAATTAATCCTTATTATAAGTCTTATAATAGTAATCTCATAATATAAGTTTAATACTTATCGTAAGTAATTTCCATTAATAATAAAAGTATCATTAATCATGAGTTTAATCAAATGTTAATTAAATCATAAGTATTAATTAAATGATATAATAAATATATATCATAAGTCTTAAATAATAATAATTACTTTTTTTATCATAAGTAATTAAATGATAATGAAACCCATTATTTATATCATAAGTTTATTAATTAGTCACAAGTTTTAAATCAAAAGTTCATCGGGTCGCATCTTGAGCCCCGGATGTCGGTTTTTAGCGAGCCTTACATATATCTCCGCCTAATCAAACCACCCGACACTTTGGTACACTCAAGAACACACCAAGAACAGCCCACAAGTCGTGATGTACAGCCAATACACTACTTGGAACTTCAATTCAATCAAAATCGTGTTTTAGACGTAACGGGTGATTCGTGGCTCGGATTGAGATGACCCGAACATGAAAGTTCGTCCCACCATCAGTCCTAACACACTAACACACTCTAAAGTCAAAAAATATGGTTACAAAGTCGGACCAAACCTGGTTCATACCAATATCACAATTCAATCTTAACAAAATACCATTTTGATCATATTTAGGGCTCCGGGAATCGAAACGACATGAATCCGGAGTCTAAAATTAATGTCTTGATGAGAGGAACTCATATAGATACTTTATATTAACTTTTATAACAGTCACAATATCAGAAATACACGAAATAGCTGCTGTCCCAATTTTATCAAACCGAAAACATGTGTTTATGAGTAATTCTATGCATACAAACACCATTACAACAACAAGTAATCATCATACTATTAATATATAATCAAAATACAGAAATATAATTAAAAATCAAAAGTTCTAGAGTTAGGGTTTATACCCTAATCAAGAATCAACGGATGTTAACGCGTAGAGGATGACGAGTAGAACACGATTATGCAAACCAAATGATGATCCAAGCAAGATTGAATGATGGTGATGATGTTGTTGTGGGTGGTAGGCGATGGTAAAGGGAGCAAAAAGGGAGGAGAAGAGACAAAATACAAGTATTAGGTTTTTAGAAATTTAGGTGGAATGAAAAATAATAACAAAAAAGAAAGCAAGGGAGTAATACTCCCTCCCTCCCCTATTCGGCCGAAAATGGATGGGGTGGGCCCCATGGTGGCCAACTTGATAAAAGTGAAATCCCTTGTGGCCCGGAAGCCCGAACGAAACCCGAAACGCGAAAACACGCTTACGCGATTTAAAATTCGGAGAGATAACAAACGCGCGACGAAAAATAAATATAAATACTACATATAAAGTATATGACTTTAAAATATCATATTTAAAATAATTAGGATTTAAATATCCCAAAAACGCGACCGTTGGTTTGAAAATCGAAAAGATTCGCCGGATAGAAATCCGTGACACGTAGAAACGTATATCTCAAAATATGAATACAAATATTCACATAACACACAATAATTAATATATTATTATTAATTTAACAATATAGGCCATAGAAATGACGTAGCACAATTAACAGTTAACGGTCGTTAAATAATTAACGATAAAAGATAACGGAAAAAGTAGGGTCGTGACAGTAACTTCCCGTTACGGAAATTTCGTCCCGAAATTTAAGCAGGTGCAGGGGTTGACTCAGCATCTGGGAACAAATGCGGGTACTTCTACTTCATCTGATTTTCACGCTCCCAAGTGAACTCGGGACCGCGTCTGGCGTTCCATCTAACCCGGACAATAGGAATTCGGCTCTACTTAAGAGTCTTAACTTCTCGGTCTATAATTTCAATGGGTTCCTCAATAAAATGAAGTTGCTTATCAACATGAAGTTCTTCCAAAGGAATAGTTTTATCGGCCTCGGCCAAACACTTCTTTAAATTCGATACATGAAAAACATCGTGAACAGCACTGAGTTCTTGTGGCAACTTTAAACGATAAGCCGCCGGTCCAACTCTCTCAACAATCTCAAACGGTCTAACAAAATGAGGACTTAACTTTCCCCTTTTACCAAAACGGATCACACCCTTCCAAGGTGAAATCTTTAACATAACACGATCTCCAACTTGGAATTCCACATCTTTCCTTCCCCTATCGGCATAACTCTTTTACTGACTTCTAGTGGTTCTCAACCTTTCCTTAATCTGTACAATCTTCTTGGTAGTCTCGTGAATAATTTCTGGACCTGTAAGTTGAGCATCCCCAACCTCATTCCAACAGACAGGAGACCTACACTTCCTACCGTACAGAGCTTCAAACGGTGCGGCTTGAATACTTGCGTGATAACTGTTGTTATAAGAAAACTCAGCTAGCGGCAAATATTTATCCCACCCATTACCAAAATCGATAACACACGCTCGTAACATATCTTCTAGAGTCTGGATGGTCCTTTCACTCTGACCATCTGTTTGAGGATGATAAGCGGTGCTCATGTCCAACCTAGTTCCCAAGGCTTCCTGTAAGGATCGCCAAAACCTCGATACAAATCGACTGTCTCGGTCTGAAATAATGGATACAGGAACACCATGCCTAGAAACAATCTCCTTCAAGTACAAACGTGTAAGCTTCTCCATTGAGTCTGTTTCCCTAATCGGCAAAAAGTGAGCCGACTTAGTGAGTCGATCTACAATCACCCAAATAGTGTCATAGCCACCCGCAACTCTAGGTAACTTAGTAATAAAATCCATCGTAATTCCTTCCCACTTCCACTCAGGAATCTCAGGTTGCACCAACAGTCCAGACGGTTTTTGATGTTCAGCTTTAACCTTAGCACAGGTCAAACACTTTGCCACATACGTAGCCACATCACCTTTCAAATTAGGCCACCAATACAGCTCTTTAAGATCATGATACATCTTTCCTGAACCAGGATGAATAGAGTACCTAGAGTTATGAGCCTCATCCAAAACAAGTTGTCGCAGTTCACCAAACTTCAGAACCCAAAGTCGTCCTGCAAAGTACCTAGTACCATCTGCTCGAATCTCAAATTTCTTAGCCATTCCTCTTACGTTCTCCTTCACAAAATTCTCTTCCTTTAAGGCTTCTTGTTGTGCCTCAAGAATCTGCCTTGCGAGGTTTGTTCTAATTGTCATATTCAAGGCTCTAAACCTGCGAGGTTCAGCCCTTTCTTTATGACTCAAGCATCCGCCACAACATTGGCCTTACCCGGATGATATAATAGTTCACAATCGTAATCATTCAACGTCTTAATCCATCTTCGTTGTCTCATGTTCAACTGTTTCTGATCGAGGATATGTTGAAGACTTTTGTGATCTGTGTACACAGTACTCTTGACCCCATACAAATAATGTCACCAAATCTTAAGCGCAAAAACAACGACCCCAACTCTAAATCATGAGTTGTATAGTTCTGCTCGTGAATCTTCAACTGACGTGATGCGTACGCAATAACTTTCATTCGTTGCATCAAAACACAACCAAAGCCTTGACGCGAAGCATCACAATAAACAACAAAATCATCATTACCCTTAGGTAGTGACAATATCGGAGCGGTAGTCAACTTCTTCTTTAAAGTCTGAAAAGCAGTCTCTTGTTCATCCTTCCACTCGTACTTCTTCCCTTTATGCGTTAAAGTAGTCAGAGGTTTTGCAATATGAGAGAAATCTTGAATGAACCTTCTATAGTAACCTGCTAATCCTAGGAACTGACGAATCTGAGTAGGAGTTTTCGAAGTTTCCCACTTTTCAATCGCCTCAATCTTAGCAGGATCAACTTGAATCCCTTGCTTACTAACAATATGTCCAAGGAATTGAACTTCTCATAACCAGAATGCACACTTAGAGAACTTAGCGTACAACTCTTTTTTTCTCAACAGATCAAGCACTAACTTCAAATGTTCTTCGTGCTCTTCATCATTCTTCGAATAAATAAGGATGTCGTCGATGAACACAATAACAAACTTGTCCAGATAGGTTCTATAGACACGATTCATGAGGTCCATGAACACAGCAGGTGCATTTGTCAATCCGAACGGCATAACAAGAAACTCAAAGTGACCGTAACGGGTGCGAAAAGCAGTTTTCGAAACATCAGATTCTTTAACACGTAACTGATGATAGCCGGAACTAAGATTGATTTTTGAATAAACAGATGAACCCTGGAGCTGATCGAACAGATCATCAATTCTCGGAAAGGGATAACGGTTTTTAATAGTAAGCTTGTTCAACTCACGATAATCAATGCACAAACGAAAAGAACCATCCTTCTTCTTAACAAACAGAAAAGGAGCTCCCCAAGGGGACGAACTAGGACGAATGAAACCCTTGTCTAACAACTTACTAGTTGACTTGACAATTCTTGAAGTTCAGAAGGCGCAAGACGATAAGGAGCACGTGCTACAGGAGCAGCACCGGGAACGAGATCAATTTGAAATTCTACCGCGCGTTGCGGCGGAAGGCCAGGTAAATCTTCGGGAAATACCTCAGGAAAATCTCTAACAATATGAACATCTCCAACGCTCTTCGTTTCTTTATCGGAATCAACAACATGGGCTAGAATAGCATGACATCCTTTGCGAAGATGTTTAAGAACTTTCAAACAGCTAATAAGATTTAATTGTCGGCATTTCTTATCTCCAAAAACCATCAGCGGCTCTCCAACCACATTAGTAATACGAATAGCTTTATCATAACACACAATCTCAGCACGATTCGCAGATAACCAATCCATCCCAATGATAATGTCAAAACTACCAAGTTCAATCGGTACCAAATCTATCTCAAAATCTCTACCCGCCAGATTAATGTTACACTTACGATACACAGTCTTAGCAGTGAGCACTTTACCATTAGCTATTTCAACAACATAAGTATTGTCTAAAGGAGTTAACGGTGTATTGATTTTTGGACTTAATTTACTCGACACAAAACTCAAATCAGCCCCTGAATCAAATAGTACATAAACTGATAAATCGTTGACCGAGAACGTACCAGTAACAAGTTTAGGATCTTTCTCAGCATCCCTAGTGTTAATGTTGAACGCTCTTCCTCGTGCAGTCTCTGCAGTCTTCTTGTTGGGACAGGCATCACGGAAATGCCCCGGATTCCCACACTCGTAACAAACTCTCGGATTACCACCATTATTCAGCTTTCCATTACCATTACCATTACCATTCCCACCTCAATTACCAGCATTATTACCATTATTACCACCTGCAGTAGGAGTAGCAGAACCCGGCAGAAGCACCGTACAATCCTTAGCAATGTGTCCCTGTTTGGAACACCTCTTGCAAGTCACGGTACAGAAACCATCATGAGCCTTGTAACAACATGGACACACACGCTGACTGCGGTTATTTGAACCAGAAGTATCCTGCTTTTTCTGCTAACCTTGGCTTTGATTGCGGTTATTATCCCACTTTCTCTTCCCATTATCAGCTTTCTTAACAGTCTCTTCACTGGGTTCGGTTACAGCAGCCTTGCTTCTTTTCAAGATCTTATCATTCAACTTATGAGCCATAGACATCGCGGCCTCAATAGTCTGGGGCTCACTAGATTCAACCCCATGCTCAATTTTCTCGGATAGCCCATCAATGTAAGCTTCAATTTTAAGATTCTCATTGGCATAAACATTAGGACACAACAAAGTCAACTCAAAGAATCTCTGCTCGTAGGCATCTAATTCGGTGCCCTTCATTTTCAAGTTTTTAAGTTCAACCTCTAACTTCTTAAGCTCACCCCTAGGTCGGTATCGAGTGATCATTCTTTCCTTGAAATTATTCCAAGTTAAGCCATAAGCCACATCATTTCCCAAACTATTAACCAAGTTGTTCCACCAGGTCAATGCACTATCCTTCAAAGTGCAGCTAGCAAAACTAACCTTGTCCTCCTCTCGGACTCGGCTAACCCTGAAAATAGACTCGATTTTCTCGAACCAGCGGGTAAGTCCTATGGGTCCTTCTGTACCACTGAATTCCTGTGGGTGACTTGCCATTAACGTTTTGTGGGAGCATCCCACCTAATTGTTGTTCGCATTAGCATTAGCATTAGCATTAGCATTTGCTGCAATAGCAGCAGCTATCCCTTCGGTAATAAGATGTTGGATACGGGCTTCGTTGGACTCTCTAGGAGGCATGATCTTCAAAACAAAATAACACAACCGTTAGTACTAAGAATAATACCAGTGTTATAAAGGAATAGATCGAACACGAAGAGATTAACCATTAAAATAATAGTCAGTAACCACTATGAGTAATAACATGACAGTTATGATTGTTATAGAAATAACCACCACATGCATACATATTTTATGATAACATCATACAACATACATAGCACCTAACATACATGATCTACATTACGCATAATATAACATGCCAAGAGTCACAACATCAGAAATAAAATGTGATAGTGATAATAGATGTCATAAAAATAACCATCCATACATAATGAAAAACATCCCATAACAAAACCTTAATAAAATCCTCGGCAAAACGCCGTACATAATCCAAAAATGTATGTATAAAAGGACATTAAGTCTTATGAAATAAATAATCAATCATGAATCATCATATCACATCTACTTAGAGCGGGTGTGATAAGCTGGGCCGGCATGAGTCTCAGCAGGAGTCTCATACTTCCGCAACTTTCCTTTCACTTCTTCCAACTCTGCCTTCAAACCACGAACTGTGCTCTCGAGAGCCTCGAACTTAGCGTCAACTTCACGAATACGCTTACGATTCTTGAACCCAACATTGTTCTTGAAGCTAACAAACGAATCCATACTAGCTCGAATCTGGTCCATCATCTCGTTATGTGGCAAAGTACGCATACAATCACTAAGAGTATTAATATGCGTCACTTCATTGTAAGCCCTGTTCATGTGAGTAAGGGTGGAAAAGTAGTAGTGAACAGGATCGTCGATCAAAGGTTGACCAGCACGACGTCTGACAGCAGCCGGAGGAGCAGGAGCAGCAACGTAGTTATCGCTCGAAGTCAACATCTGCAAACGGTAAAACCGCAAAACACATACCAAAAGATATAAATGCTTATGATATAACTTATACGAAACGAAATACATAATAATGCTATAGCAAAAGGGTCGGGCTGTAGACTAGACTCTAATGCACCCTAAGACCGCCTAGTTTGAAATGTCCCGTTCTTATTGATTAAAAATGTTCCATATTAATTGATTTCGTTGCGAGGTTTTGACCTCTATATGAGACGTTTTTCAAAGACTGCATTCATTTTAAAACAAACCATAACCTTTATTTTATCAATAAAGGTTTGAAAAGCTTTACGTAGATTATCAAATAATGATAATCTAAAATATTCTATTTACACACGACCATTACATAATGTTTTACAATACAAATATGTTACAACAAAATAAGTTTCTTGAATGCAGTTTTTACACAATATCATACAAGCATGGACTCCAAATCTCGTCCTTATTTAAGTATGCGACAGCGGAAGCTCTTAATAATCACCTGAGAATAAACATGCTTAAAACGTCAACAAAAATGTTGGTGAGTTATAGGTTTAACCTATATATATCAAATCATAATAATAGACCACAAGATTTCATATTTCAATACACATCCCATACATAGAGATAAAAATCATTCATATGGTGAACACCTGGTAACCGACATTAACAAGATGCATATATAAGAATATCCCCATCATTCCGGGACACCCTTCGGATATGATATAAATTTTGAAGTACTAAAGCATCCGGTACTTTGGATGGGGTTTGTTAGGCCCAATAGATATATCTTTAGGATTCGCGTCAATTAGGGTGTCTATTCCCTAATTCTTAGATTACCAGACTTAATAAAAAGGGGCATATTCGATTTCGATAATTCAACCATAGAATGTAGTTTCACGTACTTGTGTCTATTTTGTAAATCATTTATAAAACCTGCATGTATTCTCATCCCAAAAATATTAGATTTTAAAAGTGGGACTATAACTCACTTTCACAGATTTTTACTTCGTCGGGAAGTAAGACTTGGCCACTGGTTGATTCACGAACCTATAACAATATATACATATATATCAAAGTATGTTCAAAATATATTTACAACACTTTTAATATATTTTGATGTTTTAAGTTTATTAAGTCAGCTGTCCTCGTTAGTAACCTACAACTAGTTGTCTACAGTTATATGTATAGAAATAAATCGATAAATATTATCTTGAATCAATCCACGACCCAGTGTATACGTATCTCAGTATTGATCACAACTCAAACTATATATATTTTGGAATCAACCTCAACCCTGTATAGCTAACTCCAACATTTACATATAGAGTGTCTATGGTTGTTCCGAAATATATATAGATGTGTCGACATGATAGGTCAAAACATTGTATACGTGTCTATGGTATCTCAAGATTACATAATATACAATACAAGTTGATTAAGTTATGGTTGGAATAGATTTGTTACCAATTTTCACGTAGCTAAAATGAGAAAAATTATCCAATCTTGTTTTACCCATAACTTCTTCATTTTAAATCCGTTTTGAGTGAATCAAATTGCTATGGTTTCATATTGAACTTTATTTTATGAATCTAAACAGAAAAAGTATAGGTTTATAGTCAGAAAAATAAGTTACAAGTCGTTTTTGTAAAGGTAGTCATTTCAGTCGAAAGAACGACGTCTAGATGACCATTTTAGAAAACATACTTCCACTTTGAGTTTAACCATGATTTTTGGATATAGTTTCATGTTCATAATAAAAATCTTTTTCCCAGAATAACAACTTTTAAATCAAAGTTTATCATAGTTTTTAATTAACTAACCTAAAACAGCCCGCGGTGTTACTACGACGGCGTAAATCCGGTTTTACGGTGTTTTTCGTGTTTTCAGGTTTTAAATCATTAAGTTAGCATATCATATAGATATAGAAAATGTGTTTAGTTGATTTTAAAAGTCAAGTTAGAAGGATTAACTTTTGTTTGCGAACAAGTTTAGAATTAACTAAACTATGTTCTAGTGATTACAAGTTTAAACCTTCGAATAAGATAGCTTTATATGTATGAATTGAATGATGTTATGAACATCATTACTACCTTAAGTTCCTTGGATAAACCTACTGGAAAATAGAAAAATGGATCTAGCTTCAACGGATCCTTGGATGGCTCGAAGTTCTTGAAGCAGAATTGTAGTGACCCGAACTTTTTCATGTTTATATATATTAATTGAGATTGATATTTACATGATTAAATGTTTCCAACAAGTTAAGCAATCAAATTTGTTAAGACTTGATTAATTGAAATATGTTTCATATAGACAATTGACCACCCAAGTTAACCGGTGATTCACGAACATTAAAACTTGTAAAAACTATATGATGACATATATATGGATATATATATAGTTAACATGATACTATGATAAGTAAACATATCATTAAGTATATTAACAATGAACTACATATGTAAAAACAAGACTACTAACTTAATGATTTTTAAACGAGACATATATGTAACGATTATCGTTGTAAAGACATTTAATGTATATATATCATATTAAGAGATATTCATACATGATAATATCATGATAATATAATAATTTAAAATCTCATTTGATATTATAAACATTGGGTTAACAACATTTAACAAGATCGTTAACCTAAAGGTTTCAAAACAACACTTACATGTAACGACTAACGATGACTTAACGACTCAGTTAAAATGTATATACATGTAGTGTTTTAATATGTATTTATACACTTTTGAAAGACTTCAATACACTTATCAAAATACTTCTACTTAACAAAAATGCTTACAATTACATCCTCGTTCAGTTTCATCAACAATTCTACTCGTATGCACCCGTATTCGTACTCGTACAATACACAGCTTTTAGATGTATGTACTATTGGTATATACACTCCAATGATCAGCTCTTAGCAGCCCATGTGAGTCACCTAACACATGTGGGAACCATCATTTGGCAACTAGCATGAAATATCTCATAAAATTATAAAAATATGAGTAATCATTCATGACTTATTTACATGAAAACAAAATTACATATCCTTTATATCTAATTCATACACCAACGACCAAAAACACCTACAAACACTTTCATTCTTCAATTTTCTTCATCTAATTGATCTCTCTCAAGTTCTATCTTCAAGTTCTAAGTGTTCTTCATATATTCTACAAGTTCTAGTTACATAAAATCAAGAATACTTTCAAGTTTGCTAGCTCACTTCCAATCTTGTAAGGTGATCATCCAACCTCAAGAAATCTTTGTTTCTTACAGTAGGTTATCATTCTAATACAAGGTAATAATCATATTCAAACTTTGGTTCAATTTCTATAACTATAACAATCTTATTTCAAGTGATGATCTTACTTGAACTTGTTTTCGTGTCATGATTCTGCTTCAAGAACTTCGAGCCATCCAAGGATCCGTTGAAGCTAGATCCATTTTTCTCTTTTTCAGTAGGTTTATCCAAGGAACTTAAGGTAGTAATGATGTTCATAACATCATTCGATTCATACATATAAAGCTATCTTATTCGAAGGTTTAAACTTGTAATCACTAGAACATAGTTTAGTTAATTCTAAACTTGTTCGCAAACAAAAGTTAATCCTTCTAACTTGACTTTTAAAATCAACTAAACACATGTTCTATATCTATATGATATGCTAACTTAATGATTTAAAACCTGGAAACACGAAAAACACCGTAAAATCGGATTTACGCCGTCGTAGTAACACCGCGGGCTGTTTTGGGTTAGTTAATTAAAAACTATGATAAACTTTGATTTAAAAGTTGTTATTCTGAAAAAATGATTTTTATTATGAACATGAAACTATATCCAAAAATTATAGTTAAACTCAAAGTGGAAGTATGTTTTCTAAAATGGTCATCTAGACGTCGTTCTTTCGACTGAAATGACTACCTTTACAAAAATGACTTGTAACTTATTTTTCCGACTATAAACCTATACTTTTCTGTTTAGATTCATAAAATAGAGTTCAATATGAAACCATAGCAATTTGATTCACTCAAAACGAATTTAAAATGAAGAAGTTATGGGTAAAACAAGATTGGATAATTTTTCTCATTTTAGCTACGTGAAAATTGGTAACAAATCTATTCCAACCATAACTTAATCAACTTGTATTGTATATTATGTAATCTTGAGATACCATAGACACGTATACAATGTTTCGACCTATCATGTCGACACATCTATATATATTTCGGAACAACCATAGACACTCTATATGTGAATGTTGGAGTTAGCTATACAGGGTTGAGGTTGATTCCAAAATATATATAGTTTGAGTTGTGATCAATACTGAGATACGTATACACTGGGTCGTGCATTGATTCAAGATAATATTTATCGATTTATTTCTGTACATCTAACTGTGGACAACTAGTTGTAGGTTACTAACGAGGACAGCTGACTTAATAAACTTAAAACATCAAAATATATTAAAAGTGTTGTAAATATATTTTGAACATACTTTGATATATATGTATATATTGTTATAGGTTCGTGAATCAACCAGTGGCCAAGTCTTACTTCCCGACGAAGTAAAAATCTGTGAAAGTGAGTTATAGTCCCACTTTTAAAATCTAATATTTTTGGGATGAGAATACATGCAGGTTTTATAAATGATTTACAAAATAGACACAAGTACGTGAAACTACATTCTATGGTTGAATTATCGAAATCGAATATGCCCCTTTTATTTAAGTCTGGTAATCTAAGAATTAGGGAACAGACACCCTAATTGATGCGAATCCTAAAGATAGATCTATTGGGCTTAACAAACCCCATCCAAAGTACCGGATGCTTTAGTACTTCAAAATTTATATCATATCCGAAGGGTGTCCCGGAATGATGGGGATATTCTTATATATGCATCTTGTTAATGTCGGTTACCAGGTGTTCACCATATGAATGATTTTTATCTCTATGTATGGGATGTGTATTGAAATATGAAATCTTGTGGTCTATTATTATGATTTGATATATATAGGTTAAACCTATAACTCACCAACATTTTTGTTGACGTTTTAAGCATGTTTATTCTCAGGTGATTATTAAGAGCTTCCGCTGTCGCATACTTAAATAAGGACGAGATTTGGAGTCCATGCTTGTATGATATTGTGTAAAAACTGCATTCAAGAAACTTATTTTGTTGTAACAAATTTGTATTGTAAACCATTATGTAATGGTCGTGTGTAAACGGGATATTTTAGATTATCATTATTTGATAATCTACGTAAAGCTTTTTAAACCTTTATTGATGAAATAAAGGTTATGGTTTGTTTTAAAATGAATGCAGTCTTTGAAAAACGTCTCATATAGAGGTCAAAACCTCGCAACGAAATCAATTAATATGGAACGTTTTTAATCAATAAGAACGGGACATTTCAGTTGGTATCAGAGCGTTGGTCTTAGAGAACCAGAAAATTTGCATTAGTGTGTCTTATCGAGTTTGTTAGGATGCATTAGTGAGTCTGGACTTCGACCGTGTTTACTTGAAAAATGATTGCTTAACAAATTTTGTTGGAAACTATATATTTTTAACATGTGAATATTATGTGATATATTAATCTCTTAACGCGTTTGATATTATGTGATAGATGTCTACCTCTAGAACAAGTCCCATTGACTCACCTAATAATAATGAAGAGTCGAATGTAAATTGGAATGATTCGTGGACTGATTCACAAGTTCCCGAAGAGGAACCGGAAGAAGAGTCGGAACCAGAAGAAGAATCGGAACCGGAAGAAGAATCGGAACCGGATGAAGAAGTAGAACCGGTGGGGGAAATAATAAAACGGTTAAGTAAAAGAAAATCCTCAACCAACCGACCAAGGTTAATTATGGTCAATGGTGTTTCCGCCAAGGAAGCAAAATATTGGGAGGATTACCAATTCTCCGATGAATCGGATTCCGACGAGAATTCCGATGATGTTATAGAAATTACCCCAACTGAATTTAAAAAGGCAAAAGAAAATAATAAGGGAAAGGGCATAAAAATAGAGAAATCTAATTCCAACCCTGATGAACTTTATATGTATCGTCAACCCCCGAAGTCCTTAAGTTGTAACAATGACCCGGGAACCTCTAAACCACCAGGTTTTTCTAAACCAATGTGGATAACGACGGATCGTATTAGGGGAACATCATATATCCCTAGAAACTTGGCAAAACGAACCAAAATCGAAGAAGAAGAAACAAGCGAGTCGGAATAAGATAGTTGTATTCGTGTGGTGTAATATAAGTAATATAGTGTGCTTATGCTTTATGATATATGTAAAAATTGCTTGTATTAATAAGTATTTTTTTTATGAATCTAACTCTTGTCTATTTTACAGTACAAAAACACAAAATGGATAGACAACCCAATATTTTAAGAGACCTACCCGGAGACATGATTGATGAAATCTTGTCTAGAGTCGGTCAGAATTCTTCGGCACAACTATTTAAGGCGAGATCAGTTTGTAAGACATTCGAAGAACGTTCCAAGAATGCCTTGGTTTATAAAAGGCTTTCGTTCGAAAGATGGGGGATATCACATTGGAAAATCCATAAGTTACGATGTGTTTACTTTTACGCATATATTGCGGGGAACCCAAATGCTATTTTACGCAATGGGTTAAGAAATTATTTTGACTCAATATATCCGAATATTGGACTTCGTGATTTAGAAAAAGCGGCTAACATGCAACATAAAGAAGCATGTTATGCTTACGGATTAGTAATGTTCGCTTCTCACAAAAGTGAGAACAAGAACATCGGGCTACAACTATTAAACAAAACGTTCCCACAAGTGACAGAGTCAGTAATTGGGGTAAGAAATGAGGTTTTTAGATTGTTACGAGACTGTTGGACATTACGTAACCCTCGTCCCTTTGACGACGTTACAATACGCTGTCTTATCAACGGCCATAACGGTTATGTTCCACAAGACCAAGGATGGGAAGTAATCCTAGTAAAACCAGAATGCATGACTTGTTTCTGGACGTATGAATTACGTGTCTTTATTGCCTTTGCTGAACGACTTGTGTACTAGCTAGAATTATCTTCACAACCATCTTGTATCAAATTTATTGCGTGCTATATTTCATGCTATATGTAAAATAAGCGGTATTGTAAGTTTGTAAAATATTGTGTAAAGTTTGAACGCGAAATATTATCATAATCAGTTTTTCATATAGAATTGTAGTAGTTGAATTGTATATTAGCTACTAAGTATGAACTTAACGGGTAGGTACTACCCGAATTTAAACTTATAAAATGCTAATATGAAGAAAAAGCTTTTATAAATGAGTTCATATTATGCTACGAAATACTATTAACTACTCTTAATATTCTGTATGATTAACTTGTTCCATTTGACTATTTTGAAGGAAATGGCACCGACTACTCGACACACCGTGAATATGAATGAAGAGGAATTCCGTACTTTTCTAGCTTCAAACATAGCCGCAGTACAGGCTGCGCTACATACCAACAATAACCTTGGATCTAGTAGTACAGGAAATCGTGTAGGATGCACCTACAAAGAATTCACTGCGTGCAAACCTTTGGAATTTGATGGAACCGAAGGACCGATCGGATTGAAACGGTGGACCGAGAAGGTCGAATCGGTGTTTGCCATAAGTAAGTGTACTGAAGAGGACAAAGTGAAGTACGCTACGCATACCTTCACAGGTTCTGCGTTAACATGGTGGAATACCTATCTAGAGCAAGTGGGACAAGACGATGCGTACGCACTACCGTGGTCAGCATTCAAGCACTAGATGAACGAGAAGTACCGTCCCAGAACCGAGGTCAATAAGCTCAAGACAGAACTTAGAGGGTTACGAACCCAAGGATTTGATATTACCACGTACGAAAGACGATTCACAGAATTGTGCCTATTGTGTCCGGGAGCATTCGAAGATGAAGAAGAGAAGATCGACGCATTTGTGAAAGGATTACCGGAAAGAATCCAAGAAGATATAAGTTCACACGAGCCCGCCTCCATACAACAGGCATGTAGAATGGCTCACAAACTAGTGAACCAGATTGAAGAAAGAATTAAAGAACAGACTGCTGAAGAGGCCAATGTGAAGCAAGTCAAAAGAAAGTGGGAAGAAAACGGTGATAAGAATCACCAATACAACAACAACAGCAATTACAACAATAATCGCAACAATTATCCCAACAATCGCAACATCAATCGCAACTACAACAAACGGCCCAACAACAACAACAACAACAACAACAACAGCAACTACAACAATCATCCCAACAACAATAATAACCGCAACAACAACAACAATCAGAAGCAGCTATGCCAAAGGTGTGAAAAGTATCACTCGGGGTTCTGCACCAAATTTTGCAACAAGTGTAAAAGAAATGGTCATAGCGCGGCGAAGTGTGAGGTCTACGGACCAGGGGTTAATATAACGAAAGGAACAAATGGTGTCGGAACGAGTAATGGCGGAGCAAGTAGTGTCGGAGCAATTTATGCCAATGTAGTTTGTTATAAATGTGGAAACCCGGGCCACATTATTAGAAATTTCCCGAACCAGGAGAACACGAATGGACAAGGCCGCGGAAGAGTTTTCAATATTAATGCGGCAGAGGCACAGGAAGACCCGGAGCTTGTTACGGGTACGTTTCTTATTGACAATAAATCTGCTTACGTTTTATTTGATTCGGGTGCGGATAGAAGCTATATGAGTAGAGATTTTTGTGCTAAATTAAGTTGTCCATTGACGCCTTTGGATAGTAAATTTTTACTCGAATTAGCAAATGGTAAATTAATTTCAGCAGATAATATATGTCGGAATCGAGAAATTAAACTGGTTAGCGAAACATTTAAGATTGATTTGATACCAGTAGAGTTAGGGAGTTTTGATGTGATAATCGGGATGGACTGGTTGAAAGAAGTGAAAGCAGAGATCGTTTGTTACAAAAATGCAATTCGCATTATACGAGAAAAAGGAAAACCCTTAATGGTGTACGGAGAAAAGGGCAACACGAAGCTACATCTTATTAGTAATTTGAAGGCACAAAAATTAATAAGAAAAGGTTGCTATGCTGTTCTAGCACATGTCGAGAAAGTACAAACTGAAGAAAAGAGCATCAATGATGTTCCCATCGCAAAAGAATTTCCCGATGTATTTCCGAAAGAATTACCGGGATTACCCCCACATCGATCCGTTGAATTTCAAATAGATCTTGTACCAGGAGCTGCACCAATAGCTCGTGCTCCTTACAGACTCGCACCCAGCGAGATGAAAGAACTGCAAAGCCAATTACAAGAACTTTTAGAGCGTGGTTTCATTCGACCAAGCACATCACCGTGGGGAGCTCCTGTTTTGTTTGTCAAGAAGAAAGATGGTACATTCAGGTTGTGTATCGACTACCGAGAGTTGAACAAACTTACCATCAAGAACCGCTACCCACTACCGAGAATCGACGACTTATTTGATCAACTACAAGGCTCGTCTGTTTATTCAAAGATTGACTTACGTTCCGGGTATCATCAAATGCGGGTGAAAGAAGATGATATTCCAAAGACTGCTTTCAGAACACGTTACGGTCATTACGAGTTTATGGTCATGCCGTTTGGTTTAACTAATGCACCAGCTGTGTTCATGGACCTTATGAACCGAGTGTGTGGACCATACCTTGACAAGTTTGTCATTGTTTTCATTGATGACATACTTATTTATTCAAAGAATGACCAAGAACACAGTGAACATTCGAGAAAGGTGTTAGAAGTATTGAGGAAGGAAGAATTGTATGCTAAGTTTTCAAAGTGTGCATTTTGGTTGGAAGAAGTTCAATTCCTCGGTCACATAGTGAACAAAGAAGGTATTAAGGTGGATCCATCAAAGATAGAAACTGTTGAAAAGTGGGAAACCCCGAAAACTCCGAAACACATACGCCAGTTTTTAGGACTAGCTGGTTACTACAGAAGGTTCATCCAAGACTTTTCCAGAATAGCAAAACCCTTGACTGCATTAACGCATAAAGGGAAGAAATTTGAATGGAATGATGAACAAGAGAAAGCGTTTCAGTTATTGAAGAAAAAGCTAACTACGGCACCTATATTGTCATTGCCTGAAGGGAATGATGATTTTGTGATTTATTGTGACGCATCAAAGCAAGGTCTCGGTTGTGTATTAATGCAACGAACGAAGGTGATTTCTTATGCGTCTAGACAATTGAAGATTCACGAACAAAACTATACGACGCATGATTTGGAATTAGGCGCGGTTGTTTTTGCATTAAAGACTTGGAGGCACTACTTATATGGGGTCAAAAGTATTTTATATACCGACCACAAAAGTCTTCAACACATATTTAATCAGAAACAACTGAATATAAGGCAGCGCAGGTGGATTGAATTGTTGAATGATTACGACTTTGAGAATCGTTACCACCCGGGGAAGGCAAATGTGGTAGCCGATGCCTTGAGCAGGAAGGACAGAGAACCCATTCGAGTAAAATCTATGAATATAATGATTCATAATAACCTTACTACTCAAATAAAGGAGGTGCACCAAGGAGTTTTAAAAGAGGAAAATTTAAAGGATGAAATACCCAAGGGATCGGAGAAGCATCTTAATATTCTGGAAGACGGAACCCGGTATAGGGCTGAAAGGATTTGGGTACCAAAATTTGGAGATATGAGAGAAATGGTACTTAGAGAAGCTCATAAAACCAGATACTCAATACATCCTGGAACGGGGAAGATGTACAAGGATCTCAAGAAACATTTTTGGTGGCCAGGTATGAAAGCCGATGTTGCTAAATATGTAGGAGAATGTTTGACGTGTTCTAAGGTCAAAGCTGAGCATCAGAAACCATCGGGTCTACTTCAACAACCCGAAATCCCGGAATGGAAATGGGAAAACATTACCATGGATTTCATCACTAAATTGCCAAGGACCGCAAGTGGTTTTGATACTATTTGGGTAATAGTTGATCGTCTCACCAAATCAGCACACTTCCTGCCAATAAGAGAAGATGACAAGATGGAGAAGTTAGCACGACTGTATTTGAAGGAAGTCGTCTCCAGACATGGAATACCAATCTCTATTATCTCTGATAGGGATGGCAGATTTATTTCAAGATTCTGGCAGACATTACAGCAAGCATTAGGAACTCGTCTACACATGAGTACTGCCTATCATCCACAAACTGATGGGCAGAGCGAAAGGACGATACAAACGCTTGAAGACATGCTACGAGCATGTGTTATTGATTTCGGAAACAGTTGGGATCGACATCTACCATTAGCAGAATTTTCCTACAATAATAGCTACCATTCAAGCATTGAGATGGCGCCGTTTGAAGCACTTTATGGTAGAAAGTGCAGGTCTCCAATTTGTTGGAGTGAAGTGGGGGATAGACAGATTATGGGTCCGGAGATTATACAAGAAACTACCGAGAAGATCATCCAAATTCAACAACGGTTGAAAACCGCCCAAAGTCGACAAAAGAGCTACGCTGACATTAAAAGAAAAGATATAGAATTTGAAATTGGAGAGATGGTCATGCTTAAAGTTGCACCTTGGAAAGGCGTTGTTCGATTTGGTAAACGAGGGAAATTAAATCCAAGGTATATTGGACCATTCAAGATTATTGATCGTGTCGGACCAGTAGCTTACCGACTTGAGTTACCTCAACAACTCGCGGCTGTACATAACACTTTCCACGTCTCGAATTTGAAGAAATGTTTTGCTAAAGAAGATCTCACTATTCCGTTAGATGAAATCCAAATCAACGAAAAACTTCAATTCATCGAAGAACCCGTTGAAATAATGGATCGTGAGGTTAAAAGACTTAAGCAAAACAAGATACCAATTGTTAAGGTTCGATGGAATGCTTGTAGAGGACCCGAGTTCACCTGGGAGCGTGAAGATCAGATGAAGAAGAAATACCCGCATCTATTCCCAGAAGATTCATCAACACCTTCAACAGCTTAAAATTTCGGGACGAAATTTATTTAACGGGTAGGTACTGTAGTGACCCGAACTTTTTCATGTTTATATATATATTAATTGAGATTGATATTTACATGATTAAATGTTTCCAACAAGTTAAGCAATCAAATTTGTTAAGACTTGATTAATTGAAATATGTTTCATATAGACAATTGACCACCCAAGTTAACCGGTGATTCACGAACATTAAAACTTGTAAAAACTATATGATGACATATATATGGATATATATATATATAGTTAACATGATACTATGATAAGTAAACATATCATTAAGTATATTAACAATGAACTACATATGTAAAAACAAGACTACTAACTTAATGATTTTTAAACGAGACATATATGTAACGATTATCGTTGTAAAGACATTTAAAGTATATATATCATATTAAGAGATATGCATACATGATAATATCATGATAATATAATAATTTAAAATCTCATTTGATATTATAAACATTGGGTTAACAACATTTAACAAGATCGTTAACCTAAAGGTTTCAAAACAACACTTACATGTAACGACTAACGATGACTTAACGACTCAGTTAAAATGTATATACATGTAGTGTTTTAATATGTATTTATACACTTTTGAAAGACTTCAATACACTTATCAAAATACTTCTACTTAACAAAAATGCTTACAATTACATCCTCGTTCAGTTTCATCAACAATTCTACTCGTATGCACCCGTATTCGTACTAGTACAATACACAGCTTTTAGATGTATGTACTATTGGTATATACACTCCAATGATCAGCTCTTAGCAGTCCATGTGAGTCACCTAACACATGTGGGAACCATCATTTGGCAACTAGCATGAAATATCTCATAAAATTACAAAAATATGAGTAATCATTCATGACTTATTTACATGAAAACAAAATTACATATCCTTTATATCTAATTCATACACCAACGACCAAAAACACCTAAAAACACTTTCATTCTTCAATTTTCTTCATCTAATTGATCTCTCTCAAGTTCTATCTTCAAGTTCTAAGTGTTCTTCATATATTCTACAAGTTCTAGTTACATAAAATCAAGAATACTTTCAAGTTTGCTGGCTCACTTCCAATCTTGTAAGGTGATCATCCAACCTCAAGAAATCTTTGTTTCTTACAGTAGGTTATCATTCTAATACAAGGTAATAATCATATTCAAACTTTGGTTCAATTTCTATAACTATAACAATCTTATTTCAAGTGATGATCTTACTTGAACTTGTTTTCGTGTCATGATTCTGCTTCAAGAACTTCGAGCCATCCAAGGATCCGTTGAAGCTAGATCCATTTTTCTCTTTTCCAGTATGTTTATCCAAGGAACTTAAGGTAGTAATGATGTTCATAACATCATTCGATTAATACATATAAAGCTATCTTATTCGAAGGTTTAAACTTGTAATCACTAGAACATAGTTTAGTTAATTCTAAACTTGTTCGCAAACAAAAGTTAATCCTTCTAACTTGACTTTTAAAATCAACTAAACACATGTTCTATATCTATATGATATGCTAACTTAATGATTTAAAACCTGGAAACACGAAAAACACCGTAAAATCGGATTTACGCCGTCGTAGTAACACCGCGGGCTGTTTTGGGTTAGTTAATTAAAAACTATGATAAACTTTGATTTAAAAGTTGTTATTCTGAAAAAATGATTTTTATTATGAACATGAAACTATATCCAAAAATTATGGTTAAACTCAAAGTGGAAGTATGTTTTCTAAAATGGTCATCTAGACGTCGTTCTTTCGACTGAAATGACTACCTTTACAAAAATGACTTGTAACTTATTTTTCCGACTATAAACCTATACTTTTCTGTTTAGATTCATAAAATAGAGTTCAATATGAAACCATAGCAATTTGATTCACTCAAAACGGATTTAAAATGAAGAAGTTATGGGTAAAACAAGATTGGATAATTTTTCTCATTTTAGCTACGTGAAAATTGGTAACAAATCTATTCCAACCATAACTTAATCAACTTGTATTGTATATTATGTAATCTTGAGATACCATAGACACATATACAATGTTTCGACCTATCATGTCGACACATCTATATATATTTCGGAACAACCATAGACACTCTATATGTGAATGTTGGAGTTAGCTATACAGGGTTGAGGTTGATTCCAAAATATATATAGTTTGAGTTGTGATCAATACTGAGATACGTATACACTGGGTCGTGCATTGATTCAAGATAATATTTATCGATTTATTTCTGTACATCTAACTGTGGACAACTAGTTGTAGGTTACTAACGAGGACAGCTGACTTAATAAACTTAAAACATCAAAATATATTAAAAGTGTTGTAAATATATTTTGAACATACTTTGATATATATGTATATATTGTTATAGGTTCGTGAATCAACCAGTGGCCAAGTCTTACTTCCCGACGAAGTAAAAATCTGTGAAAGTGAGTTATAGTCCCACTTTTAAAATCTAATATTTTTGGGATGAGAATACATGCAGGTTTTATAAATGATTTACAAAATAGACACAAGTACGTGAAACTACATTCTATGGTTGAATTATCGAAATCGAATATGCCCCTTTTATTTAAGTCTGGTAATCTAAGAATTAGGGAACAGACACCCTAATTGACGCGAATCCTAAAGATAGATCTATTGGGCTTAACAAACCCCATCCAAAGTACCGGATGCTTTAGTACTTCGAAATTTATATCATATCCGAAGTGTGTCCCGGAATGATGGGGATATTCTTATATATGCATCTTGTTAATGTCGGTTACCAGGTGTTCACCATATGAATGATTTTTATCTCTATGTATGGGATGTGTATTGAAATATGAAATCTTGTGGTCTATTATTATGATTTGATATATATAGGTTAAACCTATAACTCACCAACATTTTTGTTGACGTTTTAAGCATGTTTATTCTCAGGTGATTATTAAGAGCTTCCGCTGTCGCATACTTAAATAAGGACGAGATTTGGAGTCCATGCTTGTATGATATTGTGTAAAAACTGCATTCAAGAAACTTATTTTGTTGTAACAAATTTGTATTGTAAACCATTATGTAATGGTCGTGTGTAAACGGGATATTTTAGATTATCATTATTTGATAATCTACGTAAAGCTTTTTAAACCTTTATTGATGAAATAAAGGTTATGGTTTGTTTTAAAATGAATGCAGTCTTTGAAAAACGTCTCATATAGAGGTCAAAATCTCGCAACGAAATCAATTAATATGGAACGTTTTTAATCAATAAGAACGGGACATTTCAGGAATCATGACACGAAAACAAGTTCAAGTAAGATCATCACTTGAAATAAGATTGTTATAGTTATAGAAATTGAACCAAAGTTTGAATATGATTATTACCTTGTATTAGAATGATAACCTACTGTAAGAAACAAAGATTTCTTGAGGTTGGATGATCACCTTACAAGATTGGAAGTGAGCTAGCAAACTTGAAAGTATTCTTGATTTTATGTAACTAGAACTTGTAGAATATATGAAGAACACTTAGAACTTGAAGATAGAACTTGAGAGAGATCAATTAGATGAAGAAAATTGAAGAATGAAAGTGTTTGTAGGTGTTTTTGGTCGTTGGTGTATGGATTAGATATAAAGGATATGTAATTTTGTTTTCATGTAAATAAGTCATGAATGATTACTCATATTTTTGTAATTTTATGAGATATTTTATGCTACTTGCCAAATGATGGTTCCCACATGTGTTAGGTGACTCACATGGGCTGCTAAGAGCTGATCATTGGAGTGTATATACCAATAGTACATACATCTAAAAGCTGTGTATTGTACGAGTACGAATACGGGTGCATACGAGTAGAATTGTTGATGAAACTGAATGAGGATGTAATTGTAAGCATTTTTGTTATGTAGAAGTATTTTGATAAGTGTATTGAAGTCTTTCAAAAGTGTATAAATACATATTAAAACACTACATGTATATACATTTTAACTGAGTCGTTAAGTCATCGTTAGTCGTTACATGTAAGTGTTGTTTTGAAACCTTTAGGTTAACGATCTTGTCAAATGTTGTTAACCCAATGTTTATAATATCAAATGAGATTTTAAATTATTATATTATCATGATATTATCATGTATGAATATCTCTTAATATGATATATATATATATATATACATTAAATGTCTTTACAACGATAATCGTTACATATATGTCTCGTTTAAAAATCATTAAGTTAGTAGTCTTGTTTTTACATATGTAGTTCATTGTTAATATACTTAATGATATGTTTACTTATCATAGTATCATGTTAACTATATATATATATATCCATATATATGTCATCATATAGTTTTTACAAGTTTTAACGTTCGTGAATCACTTGTCAACTTGGGTGGTCAATTGTCTATATGAAACATATTTCAATTAATCAAGTCTTAACAAGTTTGATTGCTTAACATGTTGGAAACATTTAATCATGTAAATATCAATCTAAATTAATATATATAAACATGAAAAAGTTCGGGTCACTACAGTACCTACCCGTTAAATAAATTTCGTCCCGAAATTTTAAGCTGTTGAAGGTGTTGACGAATCTTCTGGAAATAGATGCGAGTATTTCTTCTTCATCTGATCTTCACGCTCCCAGGTGAACTCAGGTCCTCTACAAGCATTCCATCGAACCTTAACAATTGGTATCTTGTTTTGCTTAAGTCTTTTAACCTCACGATCCATTATTTCGACGGGTTCTTCGATGAATTGAAGTTTTTCGTTGATTTGGATTTCATCTAACGGAATAGTGAGATCTTCTTTAGCAAAACATTTCTTCAAATTCGAGACGTGGAAAGTGTTATGTACAGCCGTGAGTTGTTGAGGTAACTCAAGTCGGTAAGCTACTGGTCCGACACGATCAATAATCTTGAATGGTCCAATATTCCTTGGATTTAATTTCCCTCATTTACCAAATCGAACAACGCCTTTCCAAGGTGCAACTTTAAGCATGACCATCTCTCCAATTTCAAATTCTATATCTTTTCTTTTAATGTCAGCGTAGCTCTTTTGTCGACTTTGGGCGGTTTTCAACCGTTGTTGAATTTGGATGATCTTCTCGGTAGTTTCTTGTATAATCTCCGGACCCGTAATCTGTCTATCCCCCACTTCACTCCAAAAAATCGGAGACCTGCACTTTCTACCATAAAGTGCTTCAAACGGCGCCATCTCAATGCTTGAATGGTAGCTGTTGTTGTAGGAAAATTCTGCTAACGGTAGATGTCGATCCAAACTGTTTCCGAAATCAATAACACATGCTCGTAGCATGTCTTCAAGCGTTTGTATCGTCCTTTCACTCTGCCCATCAGTTTGTGGATGATAGGCAGTACTCATGTCTAGACGAGTTCCTAATGCTTGCTGTAATGTCTGCCAGAATCTTGAAATAAATCTGCCATCCCTATCAGAGATAATAGAGATTGTTATTCCATGTCTGGAGACGACTTCCTTCAAATACAGTCGTGCTAACTTCTCCATCTTGTCATCTTCTCTTATTGGCAGGAAGTGTGCTAATTTGGTGAGACGATCAACTATTACCCAAATAGTATCAAAACCACTTGCAGTCCTTGGCAATTTAGTGATGAAATTCATGGTAATGTTTTCCCATTTCCATTCCGGGATTTCGGGTTGTTGAAGTAGACCTGATGGTTTCTGATGCTCAGCTTTGACCTTAGAACACGTCAAACATTCTCCTACGTATTTAGCAACATCGGCTTTCATACCCGGCCACCAAAAATGTTTCTTGAGATCCTTGTACATCTTCCCCGTTCCAGGATGTATTGAGTATCTGGTTTTATGAGCTTCTCTAAGTACCATTTCTCTCATATCTCTAAATTTTGGTACCCAAATCCTTTCAGCCCTATACCGGGTTCCGTCTTCCCGAATATTAAGATGCTTCTCCGATCCTTTGGGTATTTCATCCTTTAAATTTCCCTCTTTTAAAACTCCTTATTGCGCCTCCTTTATTTGAGTAGTAAGGTTATTATGAATCATTATATTCATAGATTTTACTCGAATGGGTTCTCTATCCTTCCTGCTCAAGGCATCGGCTACCACATTTGCCTTCCCCGGGTGGTAACGAATCTCAAAGTCGTAATCATTCAATAATTCAATCCACCTACGCTGCCTCATATTCAGTTGTTTCTGATTAAATATGTGTTGAAGACTTTTGTGGTCGGTATATATAATACTTTTGACTCCATATAAGTAGTGCCTCCAAGTCTTTAATGCAAAAACAACCGCGCCTAATTCCGAATCATGCGTCGTATAATTTTGTTCGTGAATCTTCAATTGTCTAGACGCATAAGCAATCACCTTCGTTCGTTGCATTAATACACAATCGAGACCTTGCTTTGATGCGTCACAATAAATCACAAAATCATCATTCCCTTCAGGCAATGACAATATAGGTGCCGTAGTTAGCTTTTTCTTCAATAACTTAAACGCTTTCTCTTGTTCATTATTCCATTCAAATTTCTTTCCTTTATGCATTAATGCAGTCAAGGGTTTTGCTATTCTGGAAAAGTCTTGGATGAACCTTCTGTAGTAACCAGCTAGTCCTAAAAACTGGCATATGTGTTTCGGAGTTTTCGGGGTTTCCCACTTTTCAACAGTTTCTATCTTTGCCGGATCCTCCTTAATACCTTCTTTGTTCACTATGTGACCGAGAAATTGAACTTCTTCCAACCAAAATGCACACTTTGAAAACTTAGCGTACAATTCTTCCTTCCTCAATACTTCTAACACCTTTCTCAAATGTTCACCGTGTTCTTGGTCATTCTTTGAGTAAATAAGTATGTCATTAATGAAAACAATGAAAAACTTGTCAAGGTATGGTCCACACACTCAGTTCATAAGGTCCATGAACACAGCTGGTGCATTAGTTAAACCAAACGGCATGACCATAAACTCGTAATGACCGTAACGTGTTCTGAAAGCAGTCTTTGGAATATCATCTTCTTTCACCCGCATTTGATGATACCCAGAACGTAAGTCAATCTTTGAATAAACAGACGAGCCTTGTAGTTGATCAAATAAGTCGTCGATTCTCGGTAGTGGGTAGCGGTTCTTGATGGTAAGTTTTTTCAACTCTCGGTAGTCGATACACAACCTGAATGTACCATCTTTCTTCTTGACAAACAAAACAGGAGCTCCCCACGGTGATGTGCTTGGTTGAATGAAACCACGCTCTAAAAGTTCTTGTAATTGGCTTTGCAGTTCTTTCATCTCGCTGGGTGCGAGTCTGTAAGGAGCACGGGCTATTGGTGCAGCTCCTGGTACAAGATCTATTTGAAATTCAACGGATCGATGTGGGGGTAATCCCAGTAATTCTTTCGGAAATACATCGGGAAATTCTTTTGCAATGGGAACATCATTGATGCTCTTTTCTTCAGTTTGTACTTTCTCGACGTGTGCTAGAACAGCATAGCAACCTTTTCTTATTAGTTTTTGTGCCTTCAAATTACTAATAAGATGTAGCTTCGTGTTGCCCTTTTCTCCGTACACCATTAAGGGTTTTCCTTTTTCTCGTATAATGCGAATTGCATTTTTGTAACAAACGATCTCTGCTTTCACTTCTTTCAACCAGTCCATACCGATTATCACATCAAAACTCCCTAACTCTACTGGTATCAAATCAATCTTAAATGTTTCGCTAACCAGTTTAATTTCTCGATTCCGACTTATATTATCTGCTGAAATTAATTTACCATTTGCTAATTCGAGTAAAAATTTACTATCCAAAGGCGTCAATGGACAACTTAATTTAGCACAAAAATCTCTACTCATATAGCTTCTATCCCCACCCGAATCAAATAAAATGTAAGCAGATTTATTGTCAATAAGAAACGTACCTGTAACAAGCTCCGGGTCTTCCTGTGCCTCTGCCGCATTAATATTGAAAACTCTTCCGCGGCCTTGTCCATTCGTGTTCTCCTGGTTCGGGAAATTTCTAATAATGTGGCCCGTTTTTCCACATTTATAACGAACTACATTGGAATAACTTGCTCCGACACTACTTGCTCCGCCATTACTCCTTCCGACACCATTTGTTCCTTTCGTTCTATTAACCCCTGGTCCGTAGACCTCACACTTCGCCGCGCTATGACCATTTCTTTTACACTTGTTGCAAAATTTGGTGCAGAACCCCGAGTGATACTTTTCACACCTTTGGCATAGCTGCTTCTGATTGTTGTTGTTGTTGTTGCGGTTATTATTGTTGTTGGGATGATTGTTATAGTTGTTGTTGTTGTTGTTGTTGTTGGGCCGTTTGTTGTAGTTGCGATTGATGTTGCGATTGTTGGGATAATTGTTGCGATTATTGTTGTAATTGCTGTTGTTGTTGTATTGGTGATTCTTATCACCGTTTTCCTCCCACTTTCTTTTGACTTGCTTCACATTGGCCTCTTCAGCAGTCTGTTCTTTAATTCTTTCTTCAATCTGGTTCACTAGTTTTTGAGCCATTCTACATGCCTGCTGTATGAAGGCGGGCTCGTGTGAACTTATATCTTCTTGGATTCTTTCCGGTAATCCTTTCACAAACGCGTCGATCTTCTCTTCCTCATCTTCGAATGCTCCCGGACACAATAGGCACAATTCTGTGAATCGTCTTTCGTACGTGGTAATATCAAATCCTTGGGTTCGTAACCCTCTAAGTTCTGTCTTGAGCTTATTGACATCGGTTCTGGGACGGTACTTCTCGTTCATCAAGTGCTTGAATGCTGACCACGGTAGTGCGTACGCATCGTCTTGTCCCACTTGCTCTAGATAGGTACTCCATCATGTTAACACAGAAGCTGTGAAGGTATGCGTAGCGTACTCCACTTTGTCCTCTTCAGTGCACTTACTTATGGCAAACACCGATTCGACCTTCTCGGTCCACCGTTTCAATCCGATCGGTCCTTCGGTTCCATCAAATTCCAAAGGTTTGCAGGCAGTGAATTCTTTGTAGGCGCATCCTACACGATTTCCTGTACTGCTAGATCCAAGGTTATTGTTGGTATGTAGCGCAGCCTGTACTGCGGCTATGTTTGAAGCTAGAAAAGTACGGAATTCCTCTTCATTCATATTCACGGTGTGTCGAGTAGTCGGTGCCATTTCCTTCAAAATAGTCAAATGGAACAAGTTAATCATACAGAATATTAAGAGTAGTTAATAGTATTTCGTAGCATAATATGAACTCATTTATAAAAGCTTTTTCTTCATATTAGCGTTTTATAAGTTTAAATTCGGGTAGTACCTACCCGTTAAGTTCATACTTAGTAGCTAATATACAATTCAACTACTACAATTCTATATGAAAAACTGATTATAATAATATTTCGCGTTCAAACTTTTACACAATATTTTACAAACTTACAATACCGCTTATTTTACATATAGCATAAAATATAGCACACAATAAATTTGATACAAGATGGTTGTGAAGATAATTCTAGCTAGTACACAAGTCGTTCAGCAAAGGCAATAAAGACACGTAATTCATACTTCCAGAAACAAGTCATGCATTCTGGTTTTACTAGGATTACTTCCCATCCTTGGTCTTGTGGAACATAACCGTTATGGCCGTTGATAAGACAGCGTGTTGTAACGTCGTCAAAGGGACGAGGGTTACGTAATGTCCAACAGTCCCGTAACAATCTAAAAACCTCATTTCTTACCCCAATTACCGACTCCGTCACTTGTGGGATCGTTTTGTTTAATAGTTGTAGCCCGATGTTCTTGTTCTCACTTTGGTGAGAAGCGAACATTACTAATCCGTAAGCATAACATGCTTCTTTATGTTGCATGTTAGCCGCTTTTTCTAAATCACGAAGTCCAATATTCGGATATATTGAGTCAAAATAATTTCTTAACCCATTGCGTAAAATAGCATTTGGGTTCCCCGCAATATATGCGTCAAAGTAAACACATCGTAACTTATGGATTTCCCAATGTGATATCCCCCATCTTTCGAACGAAAGCCTTTTATAAACCAAGGCATTCTTGGAACGTTCTTCGAATGTCTTACAAACTGATCTCGCCTTAAATAGTTGTGCCAAAGAATTCTGACCGACTCTAGACAAGATTTCATCAATCATGTCTCCGGGTAGGTCTCTTAAAATATTGGGTTGTCTATCCATCTTGAAGCAGAATCATGACACGAAAACAAGTTCAAGTAAGATTTCCACTCGAAATAAGATTGTTATAGTTATAGAAATTGAATCAAAGTTTGAATATGAGTATTACCTTGTATTAGAAATATATCTTACTGTAAATAAGAAAGATTTCTTGAGGTTGGATGATCACTTTACAAGATTGGAAGTAAGCTAGCAAACTTGGAAGTATTATTGATTTTATGAAGCTGGAAATTATAGAATTTATGAAGAACACTTAGAACTTGAAGATAGAACTTGAGAGAGATCAATTAGATGAAGAAAATTGAAGAATTAAAGTGTTTGTAGGTGTTTTTGGTCGTTGGTATATGGATTAGATATAAAGTATGTGTAATTTTGTTTACATGTAAATAAGTCATGAATGATTACTAATATTTTTGTAATTTTATGAGATATTTCATGCTAGTTGCCAAATGATGGTTCCCACATGTGTTAGGTGACTCACATGGGCTGCTAAAAGCTGATCATTGGAGTGTATATACCAATAGTACATACATCTAAAAGCTGTGTATTGTACGAGTATGAATACGGGTGCATACGAGTAGAATTGTTGATGAAACTGAACGAGGATGTAATTGTAAGCATTTTTGTTAAGTAGAAGTATTTTGATAAGTGTCTTGAAGTCTTTCAAAAGTGTATGAATACATATTAAAACACTACATGTATATACATTTTAACTGAGTCGTTAAGTCATCGTTAGTCGTTACATGTAAATGTTGATTTGAAACCTTTAAGTTAACGATCATGTTAAATGTTGTTAACCCAATGTTTATTATATCTAATGAGATATTAAATTATTACATTATCATGATATTATGATATATTAATATATCTTAGTATGATATATATACAGTTAAATGTTGTTACAACGATAATCGTTACATATATGTCTCGTTTCGAAATCATTAAGTTAGTAGTCTTGTTTTTACATATGTAGTTCATTGTTAATATACTTAATGATATGTTTACTTATCATTATCATGTTTATATATAGTGTATCAATATCTTAAAATGATTCATATGTAATTAGTAAAATATTGTTATAACGATAATCGTTATATATATCGTTTTCAAGTTTCTTGATTCAATAGTCTCATTTTTATGTATATAACTCATTGTTAAAATACCTAATGAGATACTTACTTATCATAATATCATGTTTACTATATATATATATCCATATATATGTCATCATATAGTTTTTACAAGTTTCAACGTTCGTGAATCACCGGTCAACTTGGGTGGTCAATTGACTATATGAAACCTATTTCAATTAATCAAGTCTTAACAAGTTTGATTGCTTAACATGTTGGAAACACTTAATCATGTAAATAACAATTTCATTTAATATATATAAATGTGGAAAAGTTCGGGTCACTACAGTACCTACCCGTGAAATAAATTTCGTCCCGAAATTTTAAGCAGTTGGAGGTGTTGACGTATCTTCTGGAAATAAGTGCGGGTATTTCTTCTTCATCTGATCTTCTTGTTCCCAGGTGAACTCGGGTCCTCTACGAGCATTCCATCGAATCTTAACAATTGGTATATTGTTTTGCTTAAGTCTTTTAACCTCACGATCCATTATTTCGACGGGTTCTTCAATGAATTGAAGTTTTTCGTTGATTTGAATTTCGTTTAACGGAATAGTGAGATCTTCTTTAGCAAAACATTTCTTCAAATTCGAGACGTGAAAAGTGTTATGTACAGCTACGAGTTGTTGGGGTAACTCAAGTCGTTAAGCTACTGGTCCGACACGTTCAATAATCTTGAATGGTCCAATATACCTTGGATTTAGTTTCCCTCGTTTACCAAATCGAACAACGCCTTTCCAAGGTGAAACTTTAAGCATGACCATCTCGCCAATTTCAAATTTTATATCTTTTCTTTTAATGTCAGCGTAGCTCTTTTGTCGACTTTGGGCGGTTTTCAATTGTTGTTGAATTTGGATGATCTTCTCGGTAGTTTCTTGTATTATCTCCGGACCCGTAATCTGTCTATCCCCCACTTCACTCCAACAAATCGGAGACCTACACTTTCTACCATAAAGTGCTTCAAACAGCGCCATCTCAATGCTTGAACGGTAGCTGTTGTTGTAGGAAAATTCTGCTAACGGTAGATGTCGATCCCAACTGTTTCCGAAATCAATAACACATGCTCGTAGCATGTCTTCAAGCGTTTGTATTGTCCTTTCGCTCTGCCTATCAGTTTGTGGATGATAGGTAGTACTCATGTCTAGATGAGTTCCTAATGTTTGCTGTAATGTCTGCCAGAATCTTGAAATAAATATGCCATCCCTATCAGAGATAATAGAGATTGGTATTCCATGTCTGGAGACGACTTCCTTCAAATACAGTCGTGCTAACTTCTCCATCTTGTCATCTTCTCTTATTGGCAGGAAGTGTTCTGATTTGGTGAGACGATCAACTATTACCCAAATAGTATCAAAACCACTTGCAGTCCTTGGCAATTTAGTGATGAAATCCATGGTAATGTTTTCCCATTTCCATTCCGAGATTTCGGGTTATTGAAGTAGACCTGATGGTTTCTGATGCTCCGCTTTGACCTTAGAACACGTCAAACATTCCCCTATGTATTTAGCAACATCGGATTTCATACCTGGCCACCAAAAATATTTCTTGAGATCTTTGTACATCTTCCCCGTTCCAGGATGTATTGAGTATCTGGTTTTATGAGCTTCTCTAAGTATCATTTCTCTCATATTTCCAAATTTTGGTACCCAAATTCTTTCAGCCCTATACCGCGTTCCATCTTCCTGAATATTAAGATGTTTCTCTGATCCTTTGGGTATTTCATCCTTTAAATTTCCCTCTTTTAAAACTCCTTGTTGCGCCTCCTTTATTTGAGTAGTAAGGTTAGTGTGAATCATTATATTCATAAATTTTACTCGAACGGGTTCTCTGTCCTTTCTGCTTAAGGCGTCGGCTACCACATTTGCCTTCCTCGGGTGGTAACGAATCTCAAAGTCGTAATCATTCAACAATTCAATCCACCTACGCTGCCTCATATTCAGTTGTTTCTGATTAAATATGTATTGAAGACTTTTATGGTCGGTATATATAATACTTTTAACCCCATATAAGTAGTGCCTCCAAGTTTTTAATGCAAAAACAACCGCGCCTAATTCCAAATCATGCGTCGTATAATTCTGTTCGTGAATCTTCAATTGTCTAGATGCATAAGCAAATACTTTCATTCGTTGCATTAATACACAACCGAGACCTTGCTTTGAGGCGTCACAATATATCACAAAATCATCATTCCCTTCAGGTAATGACAATATAGGTGCCGTAGGTAACTTTTTCTTCAATAACTGAAATGCTTTCTCTTGTTCATCCTTCCATTCAAATTTCTTCCCTTTATGCGTTAATGCAGTCAAGGGTTTTTCTATTCTGGAAAAGTCTTGGATGAACCTTCTGTAGTAACAAGCTAGTCCTAAAAACTGGCGTATGTGTTTCGGAGTTTTCGGGGTTTCCCACTTTTCAACGGTTTCAATCTTTGCAGGATCCACCTGAATACCTTCTTTGTTCACTATGTGACCGAGGAATTGAACTTCTTCCAACCAAAATGCACACTTTGAAAACTTAGCGTACAGTTTTTCTTTTCTCAGCAACTCTAGCACTTTTCTCAAATGGTCTTCGTGCTCTTGATCATTCTTCGAGTAAATAAGTATGTCATCGATGAAAACAATGACAAACTTGTCAAGATATGGCCCACACACTTGGTTCATGAGGTCCATGAACACAGCTGGTGCGTTAGTCAATCCAAACGTTATAACCATAAACTCGTAATGACCGTAACGCGTCCTAAAAGCAGTCTTTGGAATATCATCCTCCTTCACCCGCATTTGATGATATCCAGAACGTAAATCGATCTTCGAATATATAGACGAGCCTTATAGTTGATCAAATAAGTCGTCGATTCTCGGTAGTGGGTAGCAGTTCTTGATGGTAAGTTTGTTCAACTCTCGGTAGTCGATACACAACCTGAATGTACCATCTTTCTTCTTGACAAACAGAATAGGAGCTCACCATGGTGATGTACTTGGTTGAATGAAACCATGCTCTAAAAGTTCCTGTAACTGACTTTGTAATTCTTTCATTTCGCTGGGTGCGAATCTGTATGTGAAATGCCCCGTTCATATTAATTATAAACATTTCATATTAATTGGTTTCTTTGCGAGGTTTTGACCTCTATATGAGACGTTTTTCAAATCTTGCATTCGTTTTTAAAAAAAACAACCATAACCTTTATTATTGAATAAAGGTCTTAATGACATAATTTAGATTGTCTATCAAAGACAGTCTCCTTAAATAAATAAGTTTTTACACAACCCATTACAATATGATCAAATATATTACAACAAATACTCCGAATGCAAGTTTAAACAATATAAACAATTATGCCGACTCCAAATCTTGACCTTGGGTTGGCATACGACAGCGGAAGCGTTTTTAATATTCACCTGAGAATAAACATGCTTAAAACGTCAACAAAATGTTGGTGAGTCATAGGTTTAATTTCTATATAATAATCATAACATTTAATAAGCTACAAGATTTCATTTAATTAAATGCGCAGGATCATTACAACTGCAAAAATCATTCATACGATGAGTCGCCTGGTAACCGACCTTAACATAGAGCGCTTAAGATATCTAGCATCATACATTCCACTATTCAAACGTATGACAAGTAATAATAAGTACAGATATCCGGTATAACAAAACAATCGTAGAATGTAGTTCCATGAACTTGTGCTTATTTTGTAAAACATTTATAAATTTTGCATGTATTCTCATCCCAAAATAATTTAGATAGTAAAAATGGGACTATAACTCACTTTTGATGATTTTTGAATAGATGGCGATAAGACTTGGCCTTTTGACAAATTCACGAACCTAATAATAATATTCTTGTGTCAAGATATATATATATATATATATATATATATATATATATATATATATATATATATATATATATATATATATATATATATATATATATATATATAATTAATATTCCATACTTATGATACTTGTGATAATTTTAATTGTCCATTGTTAGTAGTCTAACGTTCGTAGTCCAATAGTCCAATAGTCCAACATTATAAATATATATATAAATATAAATCCGTATATTGTGTTAGAATTCACTAACACTATAATACATTGTCTTAATATAATAAGACACATAATATGTATATTGTCTGAAGCAATCCGCGACCCATTGTATACATGTCTCAGGCTCGATCACAACTCAAAGTATATAATATTTTGGAATCCACTTTGACCCACAGCTAACTCGAGATTACTGCCAATGGTGTCTAATAGTTCGTTTCAATAATATATATAGAAGAAGTCAAAATGATATGTCAAAACTTTGTATACGAATTCACGGTGATCAAGTCATATATATATATATATATATATATATATATATATATATATATATATATATATATATATATATATAGTGCCTTACGATCTTTATTAAGACTATAATATATTGTCGTAGAACTTAATCACGACTATTATAAATTGTATTTCCATAAGTTCAGGAACAAGACATGTATAAATACATGTAGGATACAAGGTAAGTTAGCTAGGATAAGGTTAGCATCCATTTTTATTAATCAAAACCGTAGCTAAAAACAAACAAAAATATCCAATTTTGTTTTACCCATAATTTCTTCGTTACAAATCCGTTTTGAGTGATCCGACTTGCCATGGTTTTGTATCGAACCATTATTTATTAATCTAAACAGAAAAATTATATGTTTGTAGTTGAAAATATAGCTTAGGTGTCAAATACAAGAAGATAGTCATATCCGTCGTAAGAACAACATCTTGATGACTCTTTTGAAAAACATACTTCCAATTAGAGTTTAACCATGGATTTTGGATATATTTCATATCCATATAAAATAAGATTTTTCACCAAAGTAAATCTTTTAATTCAAAGTTTAAGATAGGTTTTTAAAATCAAACCCAAAACAGCCCCCGTTCGACTAAGACGGCGTATATTCGATTTTAAGGTGTTCTTCGTGTTTACAAGTTTTATATCCTTATGTTAGCTTAACATACTATCATAATACATGTGTTGAAGTGTTTTAAAAGTCAAGTTAGAAGGATTAAGTTTATTTGCAAACAAGTTTAGAAATAATCTAAACTATGTTCTTGTTGTTATTAGTTATAACTCAAAATAAGATAGCTATATGAATACGAATCGAACAAGATTATGAATAAGGTTACTACCTCAAATCAAATGAGTAAAGTTGCTGGAGAAATAAAGGGAATATCTTGAGTTCAAAGATACCCTTGATGGCTTGGAATTCTTGAAGTGTTCTTGATCAAGCTTTGTTATGATGATTATAACTTGGATTATGAGACCAATACATGTTGAATTGAATGGAGGTTTGAGAGAGTGTTTGAGTATGTGTTTAGAGAGTAAAATGATATAGTTAATTGGAATGAAATGGATGGTTATTTATCCTACATGTTGGCATCAAAATGGGGGCAACAACATGACTCCATGGTTTGTAATTTTATGCATTTAGTCATACTAGTTTCCAAGCCATGGTTCCCACAAGTCTACATCATGTTTATACATGTCTCACAACTAATTAAGGGCTGCTAAGATCAATTATTTGATATGTATATACCCATAGTAAATACGTATAGAAGCTGGGTATGATACGGGTATAAATACCGTATGAATACGAATAGGATTCTTGATAAAATTGAATGAGAAAATGAGTATAGCTATCTTTATTGAGTATAAATATATTGATATATATTATTAAGTCTTTCAAAAGTGTATTAATACATATTAATACAATACATATACATACATTTTAATTTAGAAGTTATTACAACGTTAATCGTTATATATATGTATATAGTCTTGAAGTCCTTAAGTTAGTAATCTTATTTTATGTATATGACCCATTGTTATTATATATAATGAGATACTTAAATATCATTTTAACAAATCATAAGTATATATATATATCCAAATATACATCATTATATAATTATTTCAATTTATGACGTTCGTGAATCGTCAGACAAACTGGGTGGCCAAACGTTTGTATAAAATTCATTGCAAATAACCAATTCTTAATGAGTTTGATTACTTAATATGTTGTAAACATTAATTATGTAAATATTAATCTTCAATATATTAGCGAAAAAATCCGGGTCGTTACATTACACACCCGTTAAATTAAATTTCGTCCCGAAATTTAGAATACTACCTAGTTAACGTGCGATATCGGAAAACAAATGTGGGTACTTCAGCTTTATTTGGTCTTCTCGTTCCCAAGTGAATTCAGGTCCTCTACGAGCATTCCATCGAACCTTAATGATTGGTATCTTACTTTGTTTGAGTCGTTTGACCTCACGATCCATAATTTCGACGGGTTCTTTGACGAAATTTAGTTTCTCGTCAATTTTAATCTCGTCTAAAGGAATAATTAGATCTTCGGTAGCTAGGCATTTCTTCAGGTTTGAAACATGGAAGGTGTTGTGAATCTTTTCTAATTGTGGAGGTAGCTCAAGTCGATAGGCCACCGGCCCAATGCTTTTTTTAATCTTGAATGGCCCAATGTATCTTGGGCTCAATTTCCCCCGCTTTCCAAAACGAATAACACCTTTCCAAGGTGATACCTTAAGCATAACCATATCACATTTCTCAAACTCTAAAGGTTTTCTTCTAACATTCGCTTAGCTCTTTTGTCGACTCCTGGATGTTTTCAATCGTTGCTGGATCTGAATGATTTTATCGGTGGTTTCTTGGATAATTTCTGGACATGTAATCTATTTATCCCCCACATCACTCCAACAAATCGGAGACCTGCACTTCCTCCCATAAAGTGCCTCGAATGGTGCCGCCTCAATACAAGAATGATAGCTGTTGTTGTAGGAAAACTCAGCTAACGGTAGATGTCGATCCCAACTGCTTCCAAAATAAATAACACATGCTCGTAACATGTCTTCAAGTGTCTGAATCATCCTTTCACTTTGCCCATCAGTTTGTGGGTGATAGGCAGTACTTAAATCTAGACGAGTTCCCAACGCTTCGTGTAATGACTGCCAGAATCTGGAAGTAAATCTGCTATCATGATCAGAGATAATAGAGATTGGTATACCATGTCTAGAAACAACTTCTTTTAGGTATAATCGTGCTAATTTCTCTATACCATCCTCTTCTTTTATTGGCAGAAAGTGTGCTGACTTAGTAAGACGATCAACTATTACCTAAATCATATCATAACCACCTGAGGTTCTCAGTAACTTAGCAATGAAATCCATGGTAATGTTTTCCCATTTCCATTCTGGGATTTCAGGTTGTTGAAGTAGACCCGATGGTTTCTGATGTTCAGCTTTGACTTTAGAACAAGTCAAACATGCTCCTACATATGTGGCTATATCGGCCTTCATTCCTGGCCACCAAAAGTTTCTCTTGAGGTCTTGGTACATTTTCCCCGCTCTGGGATGTATTGAATATCTGGTTTTATGTGCTTCATCTAGTACCACTTTCCTCAAATCCCCATTCTTTGGTATCCAAATTCTTTCAGCTTAATACCTGGTTCCGTCTTCCCAAATATTAAGCTGTTTTTCTAATCCTTTGGGTATTTCCTTTCCAAAAATTCCTTCCTTCAAAACCCCCTGTTGTGCCTCTTTTATTCGAGTAGTAAGATTAGTATGAATAATCATGTTCATAGCTTTTACTCGAATAAGTTCTCTTTCCTTTCGACTCAAGGCATCGGCTACCACATTCGCTTTCCCCGGGTGGTAACGGATTTCACAATCATAATCATTTAGCAGCTCAACCCATCTACGCTGCCTCATGTTTAGTTGCTTTTGATTTAAAATATGTTGGAGACTTTTGTGGTCGGTGTATACGATAAACTTGACCTCATACAGATAATGTCTCCACATCTTTAATGCAAAAACAACGGTGCCCAATTCCAGATCATGTGTGGTGTAGTTTTGTTCATGAATTTTGAGTTGTCGAGAAGCATATGCAATCACCTTCTTCCGTTGCATAAGAACACACCCAAAACCCATTCTTGATGCGTCGCAGTAAATAACAAAATCTTCCATTCCATCAGGTAACGATAAAATAGGTGCCGTAGTCAACTTCTTTTTCAACAATTGGAAGGCACCCTCTTGTTCAGAAGTCCATTCATACTTTTTCCCCTTATGTGTCAAGGCAGTTAAAGGTTTGGCTACACGGGAGAAATCTTGAATAAATCTCCTATAATAACCGACTAGACCCAAAAATTGACGTATCTGCGTTGGAGTTTTTGGGGTCTCCCAATTTTTGATGGCTTCAATCTTGACGGGATCAACTTTGATTCCATTACTACTGACTACGTGGCCAAGAAATTGTACTTCATTTAACCAAAAAGCGCACTTACAGAATTTTGCATAAAGTTGTTCTTTTCTTAACAACTCTAACACAAGTCTCAAGTGGTGTTCGTGTTCTTGGTTATTCTTCGAATAGATAAGAATGTCATTAATAAAGACAATAACAAACTTATCTAAATATGGACTACATACTCGGTGCATGAGATCCATGAAAACTGCGGGTGCATTGGTTAAACCGAATGGCATAACCATGAATTCGTAGTGACCATAATGAGTTCTGAAGGCTATTTTTGGTATATCGGAATCTTTAACCCTCAGTTGATGATAACCCGACCTTAAGTCGATTTTGGAGTATACGCTCGAACCTTGGAGTTAATCAAATAGGTCGTCGATTCGACGTAAAGGGTATCAGTTTTTGATGGTTACTTTGTTCAGCTCACGGTAATCGATACACATGCGAAAAGACCCATCTTTCTTTTTAACGAACAAAATTGGAGCTCCCCATGGTGACGTACTCGGTCGAATAAAACTACATTCTAATAATTCTTGTAGCTGACTTTGTAATTCTTTCATTTCGGTGGGCGCAAGTCTATATGGAGCACGAGCTATTGGTGTGGCTCCTGGTACAAGATCTATTTGGAATTCAACTGATCGGTGTGGAGGTAGTCCCGGTAATTCTTCCGGAAACAACTCAGGAAATTCTCTTGCAACAGGAACATCATCGATTTTCTTTTCTTCTTTTTCAACCTTCTCAACGTGTGCTAGTATGGCATAGCAACCTTTTCTTATTAGTTTGCGCGCCTTCAAACTACTAATAAGATTTAATTTGGTATTACCCTTTTCTCCGTACACCATTAAGGGTAACCCATTTTCTCTCGGAATGCGAATTGCCTTCTCATGACAAACAACTTCGGCTTTCACCTTGGACATCCAGTCCATTCCAGTAATTACGTCGAAGCTTCCCAATTCCACCGTCATTAAATCAATTTCAAACGTTTTGCTAACTAAACTAATTTTTTGATTTCGGCAAATTTTATCAACCTTAATTAGTTTACCGTTTGCTACTTCAACTATACACTTTTTATCCAAAGGCGTTAACGGGCAATTTAATTTGGCACAAAATGCTCTACTCATATAACTTCTATCGGCACCCGAATCAAATAAAACATAAGCAGGTGTATTGTTGATAAGAAATGTACCCGTAACAAGTTCCGGGTCTTCCTGTGCTTTCTCCCCATTAATGTTGAATGCTCTCCCACGGCCTTGCCTATTTCCATTCCGGCACTGGTTTATGGTATGGCCCGGTTTTCTACATCCATAGCAAACAATGCCGTTATTATTTGTTTCGGCATTATTTGCTCCTCTGTTTCTATTTGGTCCGTAGACTTCACATTTTGCCGCAATATGGCCATTCCTATTGTACTTGGTACATAATTCTCTACAAAATCATTCCGGATGAAACGTATCACACCTTGGGCATATAGTCCTTTGCTTTTTGTTGTCATTGTTGTTGTTGTTAGGGTTATTGTTGTTGAGACGTTTGTTGTTGTTATTGTTGTGATTGGGATTGTTGTTGTTGTTATTATTATTGGGATGGTTGTTGCGGTTATTGTTGCGGTTGTTGTTGCGATTATTGTTGTTGTTGGGGTGGTTGCGATTGTTGTTGTAATCGTTGTTTTGATTGTTGTTGTTGTACTGGTGACCCTGATCACCGCTTTCCTCCCACTTTCTTTTCCCCTATTTCATTATGGCCTCCTCGGCCGCCTCTTTCTTTATCCTTCCTGTAATTTAGCCTATCAATTTGTGGGCTATACGACTCGCTTTCTGCATTGTTGCAGGGTCGTTAGCACCTACATGCTCTTGGATTCGTTCCGGCAACCCTTTTATGAACGCTTCAATTTTTGCCTCTTCATCCTCAAATACTCCAGGACACATTAAAACCAGTTCGTTGAAACGTCGCTCGTAGGTAATGACGTCTAACCCTTGGGTTGTCAATGCTTTAAGCTCTTCCTTGAGCTTGTTGATTTCGGTTCTGGGGCGGTACTCTTCCGTCATCATGTGCTTGAAAGCGGACCATTGAAGTGCGTAGGCGGTATTCTGTCCTACGTAATCCATGTAGGTATTCCACCATGTCAAAGCAGTACCCCTGAAAGTATGTGTGGCATACTTAACTTTATCCTCTTCTGCGCAGTTGCTGATTGCGAACACGGCTTCAACCTTCTCTGTCCACCGCTTTAGTCCAACGGGTCCTTCAGTTCCTTCAAACTCATTGGGTTTGCAAGCCATAAAAGCTTTGTAGGAACATCCTACCCGATTGCCATTGTTTCCTCCACTGCTGGAACCCGATTGGTTATTGTTGTTCATTGCATTCACCACTGCAGCCATATTTGCAGCGAAAGCTTGAAGTTCTTCTGTGTTCAATTGTTGTTGTCTAGTAGCTGGAGGAGCCATTTCCTTCAAAAATAGCCGAATGAGTTAATCATATAGAATTTTTAGAAGTAGCCAAAAAGTATTTTGTAGCTTAATATGAACTTATTATTATAAAAGCCTTTTCTTCATATTAGCGTTTTATAACTATAATAATGTTCATACTTAGCAGCTAACACACAAATTAACTACTAAAATTCTAATATGAAAAACTATGGTAAGTTATTACGTTACTACGTAATAATAAGTTGTAATAATAATAAACCTTACATGCTTATTCTTATTATTATACAATCATAAGGAAAATTACATTGCGGATTTTCTTACAAACTTAAACACACAATATAATACATATTATACAATGCATGGAATACAGGATAGCTGCCGATGGTTCAAAATGGCGAGATTTCTTAGATGTTAACGTTGTTCCTTTCTAGCCAAACGTTTGGATTTTCGTTTGGATAGTTCTTTTTCCAATTCCTCCCAATTGGTTCTTTCGGCTAATTGTTTGGGAGCAAAACCAACAGTCGTTATACGAGCGGTCATTTTATAAACTGGTCTCTTAGGTGGTTCAGGTGGATGATCACAAACATTTTGGGTCATAATAGGTTCATCGGGTTTGGGATCGGGTATAACAGCCAAAGATTTTTCCAAATCACGTTGTGGTTCGGTAATTTCCACAACTTCTTCAGGATCCTTTTCTTCGGGTTCCTCCTCTGGATCTTCTTCTAGATCCTCTTCCAGAACCTCTTCTAGCAATTGTGAATCTTCCCAATTTTCCCAACAATTTTCCACTTTAATGGTAGCACCAAAAGTTAACTTTTCTGTTGGTTCATAAGTCGTATGCTTTGACTCAGCCTCCGAATCACTTGAAAAGTAAATGAAATCTGAATCACTAGAGATGCTTATATGATTGGATGAAGTCATCTATCACATAATAGCAGGCACGTTAAGAGAATGATATATCTTATAATATTTATATGTTAATAATCTTCTGTTTCCAACAATTATATTAAGCAATCATTTTTAAAACAATTACGGTCGAAGTCCAGACTCACTAATGCATCAAAAATTAGTTAGACACACTAATGAAAAATTTTTTGATTCTCTAAGACCAACGCTCGGATACCAACTGAAATGCCCCGTTCATATTAATTATAAACGTTTCATATTAATTGGTTTCTTTGCGAGGTTTTGACCTCTATATGAGACGTTTTTCAAATCTTGCATTCATTTTTAAAAAAACAACCATAACCTTTATTATTGAATAAAGGTCTTAATGACATAATTTAGATTGTCTATCAAAGACAATCTCCTCAAATAAATAAGTTTTTACACAACCCATTACAATATGATCAAATATATTACAACAAATACTCCGAATGCAAGTTTAAACAATATAAACAATTATGCCGACTCTAAATCTTGACCTTGGGTTGGCATACGACAGCGGAAGCGTTTTTAATATTCACCTGAGAATAAACATGCTTAAAACGTCAACAAAATGTTGGTGAGTCATAGTTTAATTTCTATATAATAATCATAACATTTAATAAGCCACGAGATTTCATTTAATTAAATGCGCAGGATCATTACAACTGCAAAAATCATTCATACGATGAGTCGCCTGGTAACCGACCTTAACATAGAGCGCTTAAGATATCTGGCATCATACATTCCACTATTCAAACGTATGACAAGTAATTATAAGTACAGATATCCGGTATAACAAAACAATCGTAGAATGTAGTTCCATGAACTTGTGCTTATTTTGTAAAACATTTATAAATTTTGCATGTATTCTCATCCCAAAATAATTTAGATAGTAAAAATGGGACTATAATTCACTTGTGATGATTTCCGAATAGATGGTGATAAGACTTGGCCTTTTGACAAATTCACGAACCTAATAATAATATTCTTGTGTCAAGATATATATATATATATATATATATATATATATATATATATATATAATTAATATTCCATACTTATGATACTTGTGATAATTTTAATTGTCCATTGTTAGTAGTCTAACGTTCGTAGTCCAATAGTCCAATAGTCCAACAGTATAAATATATATATAAATATAAATTCGTATATTGTGTTAGAATTCACTAACACTATAATACATTATCTTAATATAATAAGACACATAATATGTATATTGTCTGAAGTAATCCGCGACCCATTGTATACATGTCTCAGGCTCGATCACAACTCAAAGTATATAATATTTTGGAATCCACTTCGACCCACAGCTAACTCGAGATTACTGCCAATGGTGTCTAATAGTTCGTTTCAATAATATATATAGAAGAAGTCAAAATGATATGTCAAAACTTTGTATACGAATCCACGGTGATCAAGTCATATATATATATATATATATATATATATATATATATATATATATATATATATATATATATATATATATATATATATGGTGCCTTACGATCTTTATTAAGACTATAATATATTGTCGTAGAACTTAATCACGACTATTATAAATTGTATTTCCATAAGTTCGGGAACAAGACATGTATAAATACATGTAGGATACAAGGTAAGTTAGCTAGGATAAGGTTAGCATCCATTTTTATTAATCAAAACCGTAGCTAAAAACAAACAAAAATATCCAATTTTGTTTTACCCATAATTTCTTCGTTACAAATCCGTTTTGAGTGATCCGACTTGCCATGGTTTTGTATCGAACCATTATTTATTAATCTAAACCGAAAAAGTATATGTTTATAGTCGAAAATACAGCTTAGGTGTCAAATACAAGAAGATAGTCATATCCGTCGTAAGAACAACATCTTGATGACTCTTTTGAAAAACATACTTCCAATTAGAGTTTAACCATGGATTTTGGATATATTTCATATCCATATAAATTAAGATTTTTCACCAAAGGAAATCTTTTAATTCAAAGTTTAAGATAGGTTTTTAAAATCAAACCCAAAACAGCCCCCGTTCGACTAAGACGGCGTATATTCGATTTTAAGGTGTTCTTCGTGTTTACAAGTTTTATATCCTTATGTTAGCTTGACATACTGTTATAATACATGTGTTAAAGTGTTTTAAAAGTCAAGTTAGAAGGATTAAGTTTATTTGCAACAAGTTTATAAATAATCTAAACTATGTTCTTGTTGTTATTAGTTTTAACTCAAAATAAGATAGCTATATGAATATGAATCGAATAAGATTATGAATAAGGTTACTACCTCAAATCAAATGAGTAAAGTTGCTGGAGAAATAAGGAGAATATCTTGAGTTCAAAGATACCCTTGATGGCTTGGAATTCTTGAAGTGTTCTTGATCAAGCTTTGTTATGATGATTATAACTTGGATTATGAGACCAATACTTGCTGAATTGAATGGAGGTTTGAGAGAGTGTTTGAGTATGTGTTTAGAGAGTAAAATGATGTAGTTAATTGGAATGAAATATATGGTTATTTATCCTACATGTTGGCATCAAAATGGGGGCAACAACATGACTCCATGGTTTGTAATTTTATGCATTTAGTCATACTAGTTTCCAAGCCATGGTTCCCACAAGTCTACATCATGTTTATACATGTCTCAAAACTGATTGAGGGCTGCTAAGATCAATGATTTGGTATGTATATACTCATAGTAAATACGTATAGAAGCTGGGTATGATACGGGTATAAATACCGTATGAATACGAATAGGATTCTTGATAAAATTGAATGAGAAAATGGGTATAGCTATCTTTATTGAGTATAAATATATTGATATATATTATTAAGTCTTTCAAAAGTGTATTAATATATATTAATACAATACATATACATACATTTTAATTTAGAAGTTATTACAACGTTAATCGTTATATATATGTATATAGTCTTGAAGTCTTTAAGTTAGTAATCTCATTTTATGTATATAACCAATTGTTATTATATATAATGAGATACTTAAATATCATTTTAACAAATCATAAGTATATATATATATATATATATATATATATATATATATATATATATATATATATATATATATATATATATACATCATTATATAATTATTTCAATTTATGACGTTCGTAAATCGTCAGACAAACTGGGTGGCCAAACGTTTGTATAAAATTCATTGCAAATAACCAATTCTTAATGAGTTTGATTGCTTAATATGTTGGAAACATTTATTATGTAAATATTAATCTTCAATATATTAGCGAAAAAATCCGGGTCGTTACAGTATGGAGCACGAGCTATTGGTGCAGCTCCTGGTACAAGGTCTATTTGAAATTCAACAGATCGATGTGGGGGTAATCTCGGTAATTCTTACGGAAATACATTGGGAAATTCTTTTGCGACGGGAACATCACTGATGTTCTTTTCTTCAGGTTTAACTTCCTCGATGTGTGCTAGAATGACGTAACAACATTTCTTATTAGTTTTTGCGCCTTCAAACTACTAATAAGATTTAATTTCGCGTTGTTCTTTTCTCCGTACACCATTAAAGGTTTTCCTTTTTCACGCATAATGCGAATCGCATTTTTGTAACAAACGACCTCTGCTCTCACCTTTTTCAACCAGTCCATGCCAATTATTCCATCAAAACTCCCTAACTCGACTGGTATTAAATCAATTTTAAACGTTTCATCCCCCAGTTTAATTTCTCTCTCCCGACATATATTATCTGCTGAAATTAATTTACCGTTTGCTAATTCGAGTAAAAATTTATTATCCAAAGGTGTCAATGGGCAACTTAATTTAGCACAAAATTCTCTACTCATATAGCTTCTATCCGCACCCGAATCAAATAATACATAAGCAGATTTATCGTCAATAAGAAATGTACCCGTAACAAGCTCCGGGTCTTCCTGTGCTTCTGCCGCATTAATATTGAAAACTCTTCCACGACCCTGCCCATTAGTGTTTCCCTGATTCGGGCAATTTCTAATAATGTGGCCCGGTTTTCCACATTTTTAACAAACAGCGTTGGTATTACTTGCTCCGACACTATTCGTTTCGGCATTACTTGTTCCGACATTATTTGTTCCTTTAGTTCTATTAAACTTTGGTCCGTAGACCTCACACTTTGTCGCGCTATGACCATTTATTTTACACCTGTTGTAAAATGTCGTGCAAAACCCCTGATGATTTTCTTCACACCTATGACATGGCTGTTTTTGGTTTTTGTTGCCGTTGTTGTTATTGAGGTTGTTGTTGGGATTGTTATTGTTGTTGAAACGGTTGTTGTAGTTGTTGTTGTTGTTGGGATGTTTGTTGTAGTTATTGTTAGGATTGCGGTTGTTGTTGCGGTTGTTGGGACGGTTGTTGCGATTGTGGTTGTAATTGTTGTTGTTGTTGTACTGGTGACTCTTGTCACCGTTTTCCTCCTATTTTCTCTTGAGTTGTTTCGTGTTGGCTTCTTCGGCCGTCTGCTCTTTAATTCTTCCCTCAATCTGATTTATGAGTTTATGAGCCATTCGACTTGCCTTCTGTATAGAAGCGGGCTCGTGTGAACTCACATCTTCTTGAATCCTTACTGGTAACCCTTTTACAAATGCGTCGATCTTCTCTTCTTCATCTTCGAATGCTCCCGGACACAATAGGCACAACTCGGTAAATCGTTGTTCATATGTGGTAACGTCGAACCCTTGTGTTCGTAACTCTCTAAGTTCTGCCTTGAGTTTATTGACTTCGTTTCTAGGACGGTACTGCTCGTTCATCAATTGCTTGAATGCCGACCACGGTAGTGCGTAAGCAGCATTTTGTCCTACCTGTTCAAGATAGGTGTTCCACCACGTTAACGCTGTACCTGTGAAGGTATGCGTAGCGTACTTAACTTTGTCCTCTTCAGTACACTTACTTATGGCAAACACCGATTCGACTTTCTCGGTCCACCTCTTCAATCCAATTGGTCCTTCGGTTCCATCAAATTCCAAAGGTTTGCAGGCAGTGAATTCTTTGTAGGAGCATCCTACACGATTTCTTGCACCGTTAGCTGCATTGCTAGATTCAGAGTTATTGTTGGTATGTAGCGCAGCCTGTACTACGGCTATGTTTGCAGCAAGAAAGGTACGAAATTCCTCTTCGCTCATATTCATGGTGTGTCGAGTAGTCGGTGCCATTTCCTTCAAAATAGCCAACTGAATCTAGTTAATCATACAGAATATTAAGAGTAGTCAATAGTATTTTGTAGCATAATATGAACTCATTTATAAAAGCTTTTTCTTCATATTAGCGTTTTATAAGTTTAAATTCGGGTACTACCTACCCGTTAAGTTCATGCTTAGTAGCTAATATACAATTCAACTACTACAATTCCATATGACAAACTGATTATAATAATATATCACATACAAATATTTTTCAAACTTACAACTTCGCTATATTACATATAACATGAAATATAGTACACTATGATACAGGACAGTTTTGAAGATAAATCTAGTTAATACGCAAGTTGTTCAGCAAAGGAAATAAAGACACGTAATTCATAAGTCCAAAAACAAGTCATGCATTCTGGTTTTACTAAGACGATTTCCCATCCTTGGTCTTGTGGAAAATAACCGTTATGACCATTGGCTAGGCAGCATGTTGTAATGTCGTCAAAAGGTCGAGGATTTCGTAATGTCCAACAGCCCCGTAATAATCTAAAAACCTTGTTTCTCCCCCAACTACTGAATCCGTCACTTGTGGGAAGGTCTTATTTAAAAGCTGCAATCCGATGTTCTTTTTCTCACATTGGTAAGAAGCGAACACACTAACCCGTAAGCATAACATGCTTCTTTATGTTACATGTTAGAAGCTCTTTCTAATTCATGAAATCCTATGTTGGGATATGTTGAGTCAAAATAAGTTCTTAACCCGTAGCGTAAAATTGCATTTGGGTTCCCCGCATTTAATGCTTTAAAGAAAACACGGCGTAACTTACAGTCTCCCTAATGTGATATACCCCACCTATCAAAGAAAAGCCTTTTATAAACTAAGGCATTTCTGGAAAGTCTTTCAAATATTTGACAAGTTAATTTCGCCATAACTAAATGTGCTGATGAATTCTGACCGACTCTAGACAAGATTTTCTCAATCATATCCTCTGGTAGGTCTTCTAAAATATTCAGTTGTCTACCCTTAACGTCCATTTTGTTTTTATACTGTAAAATAGACAAGGATTAGATTCGTAAAAGATAATTAACAAACAATACAAGCAATTTTTACATAGAACATAAAAATACAAGCACACTACAATACATATAATACACAACATGATTACAACCCTCTAATCTGAATCACTGGTTTCTTCTTCTTCGGTCTTTGTTCGTTTTCCTAATTTTCTAGGAATATATGGTGTTCCTCTAATACGAGCCGTCGTTTTCCATAATGGTTTAGAAAAACCTGGTGGTTTAGAGGTTCCCGGGTCATTGTTACATTTTAGGAAATACGTATGTTGTCGATACATATAAAGTTCATCGGGGTTGGAATCGGGTTTCTCTATTTTTATACCTTTTCCCTTATTATTTTCTTTCGCTTTATTAAATTGGGTCGAGGTAATTTCTATAACATCATCGGAATCCTCATCGGGATCCGATTCATCGAAAAATTGGTAATCTTCCTAATATTTTGCTTCCTCGACGGAAACACCATTGACCATTATTAACTTTGGTCCGTTGGTTGAGGATTTTCTTTTATTTAATCGATTTACTATAGGTATCAATATTTCTTCCTCTGGAACCTCTTCTTCTGGTTCCTCCTCTTCCGATTCCTCCTCTTCTGGTTCCTCTTCTTCCGGTTCCTCCTCTTCTGGTTCCTCCTCTCCCGGTTCCTCTTCGGGAATTTGTGAATCTTCCCAAAATATATTCGACTCTTCATTATTATTAGGTGAATCAATGGGATTTGTACTAGAGGTAGATATCTATCACACAATATCAAACACGTTAAGAGATTAATATATCACATAATATTTACATGTTAATAATATATAGTTTCCAACAAAAATGTTAAGCAATCGTTTTTGAAGAAAAACACGGTCGAAGTCCAGACTCACTAATGCGTCCTAACAAACTCGGTAAGACACACTAATGCGATTTTCTGGTTCTCTAAGACCAACGCTCGGATACCAACTGAAATGTCCCGTTCATATTGATTATAAACGTTCCATATTAATTGATTTCGTCACGAGGTTTTGACCTCTATATGAGACATTTTTCAAAGACTGCATTCATTTTTAAAATAATCATAACCTTTATTTTATCAATAAAGGTTTAAAAAGAATTACGTAGATTATCAAATAATGATAATCTAAAATATACCGTTTACACACGACCATTACATAATGGTTTACAATAAGAATATATTACATCAAAAATAAGTTTCTTGAATGCAGTTTTTACATAATATCATACAAGCATGGACTCCAAATCTTGTCCTTATTTTAGTATGCAACAGCGAAAGCTCTTAATAATCACCTGAGAATAAACATGCTTAAAACGTCAACAAAAATGTTGGTGAGTTATAGGTTTAACCTATGTATTATCAAATCATAATAATAGACCACAAGATTTCATATTTCAGTATACATCCCATGCATAGAGATAAAAATCATTCATATGATGAACACCTGGTAACCGACATTAATAAGATGCATATAAGAATATCCCCTATCATTTCGGGAAATCCTTCGGACATGATACAAACGAATTCGAAGTACTAAAGCATCCGGTACTTTGGATGGGGTTCGTTAGGCCCAATAGATCTATCTTTAGGATTCGCGTCAATTAGTAGATCGGTTTACTAATTCTTAGGCTACCAAGCAAAAGGGGCATATTCGGTTTCGATCATTCACCTATATAATGTAGTTTCATTTACTTGTGTCTATTTCGTAAAATATTTATAAAACTACATGTATTCTCATCCCAAAATATTAGATTTTAAAAGTGGGACTATAACTCACTTTCACAGATTTTTACTTCGTCGGGAAGTAAGACTTGGCCACTGGTCGATTCACGAACCTATAACAAATATGTACATATATATCAAAGTATGTTCAAAATATATTTACAACATTTTTAATACGTTTTACTGTTTTAAATTTATTAAGTCAGCTGTCAACGTTAGTAACCTACAACTAGTTGTCCACAGTTAGATGTACAGAAATAAATCGATATATATTATCTTGAATCAATCCACGACCCAGTGTATACACGTCTCAGGCAAGATCACAACTCAAAGTATATGTATTTTTGGAATCAACCTCAACCCTGTATAGCTGACTCCAACATTACTGCATATAGAGTGTCTATGGTTGTTTCAAATAATATATATACATGGGTCGATATGATATGTCAAAACATTTGCATACGTGTCTATGGTATCCCAAGATTACATAATGTGATGACCCGTCCAAATTCATTTGGACGAATACAACATTCATCGATTCCATAGTGAGTTACTGACCTCTACATGATACGTTTTGTAAACATTGTATTCTTTTAAAAAGGTACACCATAAATGAATATCAAATTCCAAGGTTCTCGGCATCTGATGATTTCTACATATAGACAATCACCGTAAATAATAGTTTTTAACAATATATTCGTTGAAAATGCAGTCAAAATAAGATACATGGTGATGATTTTGTGAATGCAAAGTTTTCTCGAATAAAGCATGTTTGACTCCATGCACATAGCTTATATAACGTATAAGCAAACAGTGGAAGACTTCTAGGGACCTGAGAATAAACATGCTTGAAAGTGTCAACACAAAGGTTGGTGAGTTCATAGTTTTAATATTGCGCATAATCTGTATATAAAGGTGGACCACAAGATTTCAGTTGTTTCATCCGAAATGTTTATCAAAATTTTGTCAATAGATTCTACGTAAGAGAGCACCCTGGTAACTAAACCTTAACGTTATAATAATAATAACCCTTGTTGTTTTAATACACGCAAACCAACGTGTCATAAACTCAAATAACATACGTCCGTTAAAAGGCTAGCGCTACAAGCTCGGACGGGGATGTCAAGCCCTATGGATCCATATACAATTATTTGCGCCCACCAGTCCACATCCTATGTACTGGCAGCTACTAATTACCAAAGCTAGGGATTTTCGATTTAACTCAGTGTAGAATTAAGTATGTACTTGTGTCCATTGCATATAAAATAAAGTACATGTATTCTCAGCCCAAAAATATTTAAAATATTTAAAAAGAGATCTATAAACTCATGGTTCAAATTGAGATTCAATATTGTAGGAAAAATGCGTAGACGTAATGATAGTAGATGATTGTATGGTTGGCCTTGGATTCATGAACAATACCCAATATTTTCTTAGTTTAAATCAATATGAAACCCGATTTAAAATACCCCGGTATCACTTTGTTTCCATATATTACTACTAAATAGAATTTATATGGAGTAATATAGATATATATTTTCATGTGTATGTTAGACAACGAAAAAAAATATTACGGAATATAACATATGTATGAGTGTGAGTCTCAGCATTTAAAGTGAAAAATATATATAGAGTGTTAAAGTGTCTACAGTCGACCGAACACAAAAACATAGATAATGATGTTCACGTGCCAAGAAAAGGATTTGAAGCCATACTTTTGTCTTTATGGCCTAATTATTGAGAAATAAAGTTTAATTAGCTGGCTCGATGTGTTTAAAAGTCCATAGCAAGTGGCTAAAAGTTAACTAGAAGTTAAAATGAGTTGATCAAATTACCCCCCGCGTTAATAATTATGGAGTATGTCTTTTTATTTAAACATTCACCTACATAATAATATATACTTCGTAACATAGCTTTTTAAAAAATATATATATTCTGTAACATATTAATATAATCTATCACTTAAAAATATCATGTGGTCTAAGTAAACATTTAAGTAAACCCAAAAGAAATTGCATACAGTTATAAAAAAAATTATAATATATAAATTAATATGATCACTAAAAAAAAATTTGATTGGTTGCAAAAATAAACAAGAAGAAAAGTTGTGTTGGTATGGTCACGTGGGCAAGAAAGAAAAGAAAAAAAAGGCAAGTGTTGGTCTTCGTTGATAGTTAAAACAGAAATACAAGTGATGGTAAGCGATGAAGATGGTGAGGGTGGATGCATGTATGTAATATATAAAGTTAAATATTTTTGTAATAAACAAACAAGTGGGTTCCATTAACTAGCTATCTATATATATATATATATATATATATATATATATATATATATATATATATATATATATATATATATATATATATATATTTTATATATATGCATGTACGTAATATATAAATGTGTATGCATGTGATCAAGTTTGTCAAAAGGACAACAGTAACAAGTTGGAATCCAAGAACATATATATATATATATATATATATATATATATATATATATAAATAATAATGATATAATAATCAATATGATAATCATATAATGAAAAGTTAAAAACGTGTGCAATTAAAGAAAAACAGTCACACATTTGATATTATCTACCGACAGTTTTCACAAAGAATATTTCGTGCTCCGTTGTTAAACAGTGATGGTTAAAAGTCTCGATAAAAATCCCATATCTATTTACAAACAGTTGTTCATGAATCATCAGGAATGGTCAAAGGGTAATTGATTACATGAATATAATTCAAAATTTTTGAGATTCAACTTAACAGACTTTGCTTATCGTGTCGGAATCATATAATGATTAAGTTTAAATTTGATCGGAAATTTCCGGGTCGTCACAGTACCCACCCGTTAAAGAAATTTCATCCCGAAATTTGACAGAGATCGTCATAGTTGACAATAAGAATGTTTTCATGACGAATACGAGTTGAAAAGTAGAGTTTTTTCACTATTGAGTAATATAGATAAAACAATTCAATCATGCAAGGAGTACTAATGAAGTTATCACAAAAGAGTGAAATGAGAAATAAAGATCCGTCTTAACTTTTGACGTAGTCACGGTTGATTTTCGGATTTCAAGGAATTTAAAGATAATCTTTGAAATCTAAAGATTTGATTCTCCGGTAATTAAGGAAATTAGGATCCTCTTTGGTAAAATGCGATAATATGTCTCAATTGCTCTGTCTGATACTTCACTATAAATCCACCCTCTTCGTTTCCCTATTTCCACAGCTCATACATTCTATTCTTTATCCCTCAATTCATACTTTAAAATATTCGTCAATATGCTCCATCCAGTTCTGGTTCTTGATATACTCCTAACTTTCATATCTGTCATTCTTCTTTTTCATCTGCCGTCGGAGGAATCTATTTACTTCAACTATACTCTTGGTTTTATAGTGTTTTTAGTTCTTCCGTGTCTTTATATTGCTATATGCATTGATATACACGGTTTGTAATTTCTGAGTTGTTGTTGGATTTTATATCTTTCCTTATATTTCGAAGTCCCTGTTTCTGTCTTTTATAATCATTGACATCCACAGTTAATGCTCTTTCCTATTTGCTACGATTTATACTCCCATTTTTATTTCGGAGCTTCATGCTTTTGTTTTCTTTTCTTTCTATTAAGCACAACAAGTAATGGTCCAGAATTCGTAGGTATGAAGTTTCGAATGATCATGACTAATGTTCTATGAGAGAAATTATAATAGCATGATCTTGATTGGTTAAATTACCATAATTCAAGAGAAAGATAGAACTATCAGGAAGATATGTTCTTGATATGTTCGGAGATTAGGTAGAATGTAAGAGTCATGTAACATGGCACATGATGACGTTATGGTCTGTGAATCATCACGTTCCATTTAGAAACTCAGCATGACTTACTGTAATATAATCATGTTAATCATGTGTCATTATATTATACTAACTCATGCTTCAGTCCTCAACATTACTTCAAAAACATTCATAGTTTAAACTCAAAGGTTTACAGAATATAGAAACTAAACAGTTTTCTTTATGATGTAATACAGATAACGTGAAGAGATAAATGATTTCAGATAAGAATAACTAAGAAAATATCTTCAGAAATATCGAGGATATTTATAATGAAAGATACGATGATATCTTAGAATTTCTAATATCAAAGGATGATGAAGAAAATTTGTCTGTGAAGGTTTAGAATAAGGAGTAAGGTGTTCGCTAAAGACTTCAGCAGACACTGAATCATTTAGATTCTTTGAAGGCAGGTTTAGTCTTTGTGATTTATCCACAGCCTCCTTCTTAGTTTGCTCAATTCGCTTTTCAGTACCAAATTTTCTTATTTTCTGAGCTTTTTCAACACACTACTCTTTATCATCAAACTTTCAACTGTTAAGGTCGTTTACAGTTTTTGCTGCTTCATCAGCATTTTTCCAAAATTCGGAGAACTAGTTCGCAGTTTGGGTGTTTTTCAGAAACTTCACATTCGAATTATGTAAGTCTAGGAGATAGACGTTATATGTATACAACAACAACATGCCCAATCTCACATGCGTGAGATATGGGGGAGGTGAGGTGCAGACAACCCTTCCTCTATCCTAGAAAAAAAGAGAAATCATTTCTCAACCTCGAGTGAAACACTCACAAGAGTAGACAAAGTCCTCCCTCTATCTGTTCGACGGATAAAGAGATTGCTTCCAAAAGGACCTCCGGCCCAAAAAGAAGTAGGAAAAAAAAGTAAATAATTTAAATAAATAGAGATAAATAAATAAATAAAAAATAATAAAATCGAGACGCCATGAAAATGGTAGGAGCGAGTTTTCATGGGTTTTAAAATCAAGCATGGAGTTAGAGAATAATGATTCAAGCCTTTTGGTATGGTAAATACCGTTACAAGATGCGGATGAGTACATGATAAGGTTTCAATGAATAAATATAGTGACTTTCGGAGAGGCTTAAGTCAATGGTTACTGAAGTTGTTGGTACTTTTACTGTTAATATGGTGGAACATAAAAGGTTCCCCGATAACAAGAACGCATGTAAATGTTACAAATCTGAAAGGTTGAAATTGACTGGTTGCAAGGGTGATAACACTGGATACCTTGAAAAGGAATTGCAAGGTTATTTTCGGTAGAAACAATGCCAATCAATCACATATTTTATGTTAAATCTTTACTTAGGTTTCGAGAATTTTCAGGTGCGTAACTATATGCACAAATCTTTCTTTTCGCAGATAATGTGTGGTTGGATCATCAGCTCGATGTTTCTTAATTGAGGGATTCTCAAGAATCATGAAGGGTTTGAACGTAGATTGTAATCATCAATATATGATGTTCTAGAGTTTTGAACGATACGAATATTTTTTTTCTGGGTTTTGTGAATAGAAGTGATTGTTCTAACACAGTTTTGAAGTCAAAGTATAGCTTTGAAAGATGTAAAAATCTAAGAGTGAATATCGGTTATATCTCGACTTGGATTCTGATCTGTTAAAATCAGAATATGTAATTGGATTTGAATGAGTATGGTTGCTCAGATTTCTATGAAGGAATGTATATCGTTGTGAAGGTAGTGAGTACCGTTAATGATTTTTGAATCAAAATTGAAAATGTACAGCGTAACATATCAATTGTGAACTTATATCTTTCCCGGGTATTACCTACTCGTTACAAAATTTCACAAGTAATATTTTGTACAAAAGAATTTTTATTACAGTCTTTATGAAAATATATGTATGTATATTTTCTTCGAATGTAATACTGATTTAATGAGTTAATATACTATTAAACTCATTTGATTTTCGGTTAGAAATGAATAATCTCTAAAACTTTAGATATTACATAATCACCGTAGAATATTTCTCCAATGAAATTATGAATCAAGACTTCATCGTTTATTGTTGTTGGTACTCCTTGGTATCTACGGTGCGTATGACATTGATGCTCGAGGTACATATTGTGATGTTGAGGCATGTGATGCGGACGTTGTTGATGGTGGTAATGATACTATTGGTGTTGATGTGGGTGGTGCAGTTGGTGTTTGTGGGTCTTGTGATGCTTGTAAGTTCTGCATCATATTCTCCAAAGCCACCACTCTAGCGCGAAGCTCGTTGACTTCTTCCATTACTCAGGGATGATTGGCGGTTGGAACAAGGGGACGAATAAGATCTAGAATTCTAGATATTATATAATCGTGGCGAGATATCCTGGAAATAAGAGAGAAAATGGTGTTTCGGACTGGTTCGCCGGTAAGCGCTTCGGGTTCTTCGCCAATAGGGCAATTTGGTGGATGAAAGGGATCACCTTCTTCTTGTCTCCATTGATCAAGTCGACTACGAACCTGTCATAACCCATCCTTAACCATAAGAACGAGTTAGATAACGTATGATTTCATTGCGAGGTATTGACCTCTATATGCGACATTTTTAAAAGAACAACTGCATTTATTTTACATTACAAACCATAACTCTTATTTTAATACAAGCTTTAGACAATAAAAAGATGATTATCGTTTAGCGATAATCTTAGACTTACAAACTTTACATGTGATGATAATAATACGATTTCTAGCATATTTTACATTACAATTCCTCGGATATGCAGTTTTATTTTTGACATCAGTATTGGATACTTTCTTATCCATGATGACCTGATCCATTAGCTCGTTTGCCATGGTTATAGCTTCATGAATTATCTTAGGTTTCGATGCTGTAACATTTGCCTTGACCTTTTTGGGCAAACCATCTTTGTACATTTCAATTTTCCGTTCTTCGGTTGGAACCAATTCAGGACATAGCAAAACTAATTCCATGAATCGCTGATTGTAGTTGGTGATTTCAGTACCAATAACCTTCAGACTTCGTAATTCATCTTCCAACTTCCTAACCTCGTTCCTTGGACAATACTCGTTGATTAACATTGTTTTGAATTCTTCCCAAGGAGTATCATAAGCTACATCTCCTCCTACAGCCTTCACATAATTTTTCCACCACGTGAGTGCACTATCTTGTAAAGTGGACGATGCATACTTGGTCATGTCCTTTTCAACACAACCACTTATTTTAAACACAGTCTCCATCTTTTCTATCCACCGGGTTAAACCGATCGGTCCTTCTGTTCTACTGAATGATGAGGGCTTGCAAGCTTGAAAAGTTTTGTAAGTGCACCCCACACGAGGATTTGGGTTAACTGCAGCACCTCTTGCAGCCTCGACCCATAACATTCTGTCGTTCACTCGCTGATTGATGAGTTCCTGGATTTCTTGTTCCGTCATTCGGTTCAATCGCGCCATATTCTTCTATAAGAATGAAAAGAAAATAATTATTCACATGGAATATTATAGATGTAGTGTATATTTACAGTACATTATAGCTTATTAATAATATGAACCAGGTATTATTATAAAAGCCTTTTCTTCTTATTAGCGTTTTATAATTATATCTAGGGTAGTACCTACCCGTTAATGTCCATACTTAATAGCTTAGTACAGAATCAATTACTACCATCTAAATAATACTTAACCATGGAAAATTATTGCATTTCACACTTCACTATTTTACATATGCTTATCTTACATCGAACATTAAGCAAACCACACTAATAATATTATACAAAACATTATATGATCCCATGGTTTAATACGGCAGCGCATCGTTTGGTCTATTTTCTAGGACGTTTAGGTTCAAAGAATCGCTTAACGCTTATCCTGGCTGTCTGCCTATATTTTGGCTGTGGGACTGAAGAACTGGATGCCGGGATAGAACGAATAGGAATAGCGGGAATAGGGGTGGTAGTGTCTAGTGGAGTTGGTGCCACATCATTCTTATTAAACTCAAGATTTAAATTTTCTAATTCATTAGCCTTTCGTTTCTTTCCTAGTTCGAACTTGTCTTTTGTAATTTCCTGTATTTCTTCCTCGGGTTCACTTTCCTCCTCGGGTTCACTTTCCTCCTCGGGTTCACTTTCCTCCTCGGGTTCACTTTCCTCCTCGGGTTCACTTTCCGGGTTCTTTATAGTTGGTTCATCCGGAATTTGTGAGTCTTCCCCAAAGATATTATTTTCGTCATCGGATAGGTTAATGACTGAAACACCATCTGAAGATTCTGATTCGGAGTCGCTGAATGTGATAATAAGTTTTGAGCCCGACATCTATCACACAACAACTAACCCATTAGTACTACATAATATTTACATATAAATTTTAACCAACAATGATAAGCAATGGTTTTTAAAATCAGACCCGGTCAAAGTCCAGACTTACTAATGTATCCTAACGACTTCTCGGTTAGACACACTAATGCAAACCTGGTTCGCTAAGACCACCGCTCTGATACCACATGTCATAACCCATCCTTAACCATAAGAACGAGTTAGATAACGTATGATTTCATTGCGAGGTATTGACCTCTATATGCGACATTTTTAAAAGAACAACTGCATTTATTTTACATTACAAACCATAACTCTTATTTTAATACAAGCTTTAGACAATAAAAAGATGATTATCATTTAGCGATAATCTTAGACTTACAAACTTTACATGTGATGATAACAATACGATTTCTAGCATATTTTACATTACAATTCCTCGGATATGCAGTTTTATTTTTGACACAAATATGCATACTCAAGATCTTGCTTAAATTCAACATGTTGCAGCGGAAGCTTCTAATTATCACCTGAGAATAGACATGTTTAAAACGTCAACATAAAGTTGGTGAGATATAGGTTTAATGCCGGCAGCGATATAAATATAAAGACCACAAGATTTCATATATAAACATTTTAATAAAAATATTCTAAGTGGTTGAGCACTTGATAACCATACTTAACATTTAATCACGTCGCATATGCCCTTTATTATGAAATCTTACTACACCGTACCAAGTGTAGTCACGAAACGAAGTACTGTGCAACCGTTGAATACTGGTCGTCCAGTCCGGTTGGGGTTGTCAGGCCCGATAGATCTATCAACAGGATTCGCGTTTACAATACCGCTGTAAATAATAGTTACCAAGCTACAGGGAAGTATGCCAGTGGTACAACTCAACGTAGAATATATTTTTCAATTACTTGTGTCCATATCGTAAAACATAAAATACATGTATTCTCATCCCGAAATATTTAGAGTTTAAAAGTGGGACTATATACTCACTGTTGTCTTGAAGATATGAAATTTCGACTCGGTCTCCGATTGATATCACGAACCTATCCATATATAATATATCAATATATTTTCATTTTTAAACAATCGCCACATATATATACATATTATACTTTTAATACTTTTAATAATTCCTTAGTCCGTAGTTAGCAGTCTGATGTTAGTAATTCAATTTTAATGGTTCATTTTTAGGTGATTAATAAACCCCCAATGAAATAAATAAAAACCCCATCGTATATGTATTGGTCGAGATTAATCTTGACCCACGGTACCGGTGTTGTCAAATGACGTGTTGCGTACATAAAGTACCGGTGTTGTCAAATGACGTGTTGCGTACAATCATGGGATCTTATGATTAATCTTCTCGTATTGTTTACGGGTGATCCTGAACCATATAAAATTAAATTATGAGTACATATATATAAAATATCATGTTATTTTAGAAAGATGTGATTTATTTAATTTTTTTCCAATTAATCACGTAGCTAAATTAGTCTTGGATATCCGATTTCGTTTTGGTCATAGTTTCTTCGTTACAACTCCGTTTTCGTTGGTTCAACTTGCCACTTCCTTGGATCGAGTCCCTCTTTAAGAATTTGAACTGTAAATACCTTAGTTTGTATTCGAAATCATAGGTCATAGGTCAAACTTTGGTGAAACTTATGAAGTTAATCATTTTCCATCATGTAAACAACCTTAAATGATTATTTTTCTAAAAATACTTATACTTTGAGTTAAATCATAAAATTTTTATGTGTTAACATATTCATAGTAAAAATCATTTTTCCAGAAAATAAACCTCCAATTCAAAGTTTAAGATGGTTTTTAATTATCCAACCCAAAACAGCCCCCGGTTACACTCCGACGTCGTAAAAACAGTTTTTAAGGTGTTCTTTGAAAAACCAAGTTAAACCTTGTTAAATTAGCATATATTTAAGATATATTACAGGTCTTGAAGTATTTTAAAAGTTAAGTTAGAAGGATCTATTTAGTTTGCAAACAAGTTTGAAAACATTCAAACTATGTTCTTGTTGTTAAAATTTTATACCACAAAATAAGATAGCTATATATATATGAATCGAATAAGGTTATGAACATAGTTACTACCTCAAGTTCCTTGGACAAGGTTGCTGTAAAAGAGGAGTAAAAACCTAGAACCAAAAGGGTGATGGAATTGGATGAAAGATTGGAAGTAAGTTTGTGTTCTTGGAAAGGATTCTTGAAGTGTTTTTGTAAAGGTTTTCTTATGGTGTTTAAGGCTTGTTTCTATGGCTAGATCTTCATGGTTTCTTGCTGAATGATTATGGAGTTTAAAGGTTAAGAAAGAGTGTGTGTTTTAGCTAAGATAATTGAAGTTAAAATGAATCAAAATGAGGATCCATGAAGACCCTTTAAAAACGTGACAAAGGGGGGTATGAAGACAAAATTTTTAGCTTGTAATCTTGTGTATTTGTCAAACAATCATACAAAAGCAATTACCTTATACATAAGGCATTGAACAAGGGCTGGTTGGTGGTGATTTGATGTGTATATACCAATAGTAAATACGTATAGAAGCTAGGTATGATACGAGTACATGTACTCTAGATATACGTATAGAAATTTTGTGAAAAATGGAATGAGGATTCAAATATAGCTATCTTTTGTGAATACACTTATATGATTTTATGTATTTAAGTCCTTAAAAGTGATTAAATACATTACATATACGATATATGTATAAACATTATAGGTTATAAGTATTTATGTCAAATAACGTTACGTATGGTTATCGTTTTGAAAACTTAAGTTAGTAGTTTCAAAATATACTTATAACTTATTGTTATTAATACAAAATGAGATATTAAAACATTCATTAATCATGTTAAATATGTATATATACATATATATACACAAACGTATAATTATCATATATTGTATAGTTCGTGATATCATCGGTCAAACTAGACGGTCAAACGTTGTGTAAATCTCTTTTCGAAAACATAAGTCTCAACAATTTGGATTGCTTATCATGTTGGTAAGGTTTAATTTATGTAAATATTAATCTTATAAGTATAGAACGATCGAAAAAGTGCGGGTCGTTACAGAACCCATCGCCAATTCATCCAGAAAAGATGATGACTAATTGGTTGGTTCATTCCGGTTATGCTGCCATCGGAGCTCAGATCGAATTTCATATCGGAATAGCTGTCGGAATCCGAGGAATTTGAGCTAGATGCGGGATCCATCTTGTATACTCAGGGAAATGATTTTTGATATGAAATAGATTATATGATTTAGATTGGTATTCTTCAACACATAATTTACATATGTATATATAATACCAAAATCCCATAAATCAAGGAGGAATTTTCGGAAGATGTCAGGCAAAGTTTACAGTAACAGATATGCTAAGATATGAATTCATCTGTACACTATCCATGCAATAAATGCAGGAAAATGCGTCTAGACTTAAGAATGATAAGCAGGTAATTTTCGACAAGAAATGATAAGCAAAACTTGGTAAAAACAAATACGGTCATAGTCCAGACTCACTAATGCATCCTAACAATTACCAGTTAAACACACTAATGCAAATTCTGGTTCCCTATGACCTCAAGCTCTGATGCCAACTGTGATACCCGTCCAAATTCATTTGGACGATTACATCATTCATCGATTCCATAGTGAGGTACTGACCTCTACATGATACGTTTTGTAAACATTGCATTCTTTTAAAAAGGTACACCATAAATGAATATCAAATTCCAAGGTTCTCGGCATCTGATGATTTCTACATATAGACAATCACCGTAAATAATAGTTTTTAACAATACATTCGTTGAAAATGCAGTCAAAATAAGATACATGGTGATGATTTTGTGAATGCAAAGTTTTCTCGAATAAAGCATGTATGACTCCATGCACATAGCTTATATAACGTATAAGCAAACAGTGGAAGACTTCTAGGGACCTGAGAATAAACATGCTTGAAAGTGTCAACACAAAGGTTGGTGAGTTCATAGTTTTAATATTGCGCATAATCTGTATATAAAGGTGGACCACAAGATTTCAGTTGTTTCATCCGAAATGTTTATCAAAATTTTGTCAATAGATTCTACGTAAGAGAGCACCCTGGTAACTAAACTTTAACGTTATAATAATAATAACCCTTGTTGTTTTAATACACGCAAACCAACGTGTCATAAACTCAAATAACATACGTCCGTTAAAAGGCTAGCGCTACTAGCTCGGACGGGGATGTCAAGCCCTATGGATCCATATACAATTATTTGCGCCCACCAGTCCACATCCTATGTACTGGCAGCTACTAATTACCAAAGCTAGGGATTTTTGGTTTAACTCAGTGTAGAATTAAGTATGTACTTGTGTCCATTGCGTATAAAATAAAGTACATGTATTCTCGGCCTAAAAATATTTAAAGTATTTAAAAAGAGATCTATAAACTCACGGTTCAAATTGAGATTCAATATTGTAGGCAAAATGCGTAGACGTAATGATAGTAGATGATTGTATGGTTGGCCTTGGATTCACGAACAATACCCAATATTTTCTTAGTTTAAATCAATATGAAACCCGATTTAAAATACCCCGGTATCACTTTGTTTCCATATATTACTACTAACTAGAATTTATATGGAGTAATATAGATATATATTTTCATGTGTATGTTAGACAACGAAAAAAAATATTACGGAATATAACATATGTATGAGTGTGAGTCTCAGCATTTAAAGTGAAAAATATATATAGAGTGTTAAAGTGTCTACAGTCGACCGAACACAAAAACATAGATAACGATGTTCACGTGCCAAGAAAAGGATTTGAAGCCATACTTTTGTTTTTATGGCCTAATTATTGAGAAATAAAGTTTAATTAGTTGGCTCGATGTGTTTAAAAGTCCATAGCAAGTGGCTAAAAGTTAACTAGAAGTTAAATTGAGTTCATCAAATTACCCCCCGCGTTAATAATTATGGAGTATGTCTTTTTATTTAAACATTCACCTACATAATAATATATACTTCGTAACATAGCTTTTTAAAAAATATATATATTCTGTAACATATTAATATAATCTATCACTTAAAAATATCATGTGGTCTAAGTAAACATTTAAGTAAACCCAAAAAAAATTGCATACAGTTATAAAAAAATTTATAATATATAAATTAATATGATCACTAAAAAAAATTTTAATTGGTTGCAAAAATAAACAAGAAGAAAAGTTGTGTTGGTATGGTCACGTGGGCAAGAAAGAAAAGAAAAAAAAAGGCAAGTGTTGGTCTTCGTTGATAGTTAAAACAGAAATACAAGTGATGGTAAGCGATGAAGATGGTGAGGGTGGATGCATGTATGTAATATATAAAGTTAAATATTTTTGTAATAAACGAACAAGTGGGTTCCATTAACTAGCTATCTATATATATATATATATATATATATATATATATATATATATATATATATATATATATATATATATATATATATATATATATATATATATATATATATATATATATATATATTTATATATATGCATGTACGTAATATATAAATGTGTATGCATGTGATCAAGTTTGTCAAAAGGACAACAGTAACAAGTTGGAATCCAAGAACATATATATATATATATATATATATATATATATATATATATATATATATAATAATGATATAATAATCAATATGATGATCATATAATGAAAAGTTAAAAAAGTGTGCAATTAAAGAAAAACAGTCACGCATTTGATATTATCTACCGACAGTTTTCACACGGAATATTTCGTGCTCCGTTGTTAAACAGTGATGGTTAAAAGTCTCGATAAAAATCCCATATCTATTTACAAACAGTTGTTCATGAATCATCGGGAATGGTTAAAGGGTAATTGATTACATGAATATAATTCAAAATTTTTGAGATTCAACTTAACAGACTTTGCTTATCGTGTCGGAATCATATAATGATAAATTTAAATTTGATCGGAAATTTCCGGGTCGTCACACATAATATATTAGAATACATGTATAATACAATATAATTTAGCTAGGATATGATTTATATAGAATTATTACAATATTTCCCGTAGCTACAGCAATCAAAAAAATATCCAATCTTGTTTTACCCATAGCTTCTTCGTTTTAAATCCGTTTTGAGTGAATCAAATTGATATGGTTTCATATTGAACTCTATTTTATGAATCTAAACAGAAAAAGTATATTTTATAATCGGAAATATAAGTTACAAGTCGTTTTTGTAAGAGGTAGTCATTTCAGTCGAAAGAACGACGTTTTGATAACCATTTTGAAAAACATACTTCCACTTTGAGTTTAACCATGATTTTTGGATATAGTTTCATGTTAATAAAAAAATAATTTTCCAGAAGAACAACTTTTAAATCAAAGTTTATCATAGTTTTTAATTATCAAACCCAAAACAACCCGCGGTGTTACTACCACGGCGTATGTCCGGATTTACGGTGTTTTTCGTGTTTTCAGGTTTTAGATCATTAAGTTAGCATATCATATAGATATAGTACATGTGTTTAGTTAATTTTAAAAGTCAAGTTAGAAGGATTAACGTTTGTTTGCGAACAAGTTTAGAATTAACTAAACTATGTTCTAGTGATTTCAAGTTTAAACCTTCGAATAAGATATCTTTATATGTATGAATTGAATGATGTTATGAACATCATTACTACCTCAAGTTTTGTGGATAAACCTACTGTAAAAGAGACAAATAGATCTAGCTTCAAAGGATCCTTGGATGGCTTGATAGTTCTTGAAGCAGAATCATGACACGAAAACAATCCACTCGAAATAAGATTGTTATAGTTATAGAAATTGAATCAAAGTTTGAATATGAGTATTACCTTGTATTAGAAAGATATCTTACTGTAAATAAGAAAGATTTCTTGAGGTTGGATGATCACTTTACAAGATTGGAAGTAAGCTAGCAAACTTGGAAGTATTCTTGATTTTATGAAACTAGAACTTATAGAATTTATGAAGAACACTTAGAACTTGAAGATAGAACTTGAGAGAGATAAATTAGATGAATAAAATTGAAGAATGAAAGTGTTTGTAGGTGTTTTTGGTCTTTGGTATATGGATTAGATATTAAGGATGTGTAATTTTGTTTACATGTAAATAAGTCATGAATGATTACTAACATTTTTGTAATTTTATGAGATATTTCATGCTAGTTGCCAAATGATGGTTCTCACATGTGTTAGGTGACTCACATGGGCTGCTAAGAGCTAATCATTGGAGTGTATATACCAATAGTACATACATCTAAAATCTGTGTATTGTACGAGTACGAATACGGGTGCATACGAGTAGAATTGTTGATGAAACTGAACGAGGATGTAATTGTAAGCATTTTTGTTAAGTAGAATTATTTTGATATGTGTGTTGAAGTCTTTTAAAAGTGTATTAATACATATTAAAACACTACATGTATATACATTTTAACTGAGTCGTTAAGTCATCGTTAGTCGTTACATGTAAATGTTGATTTGAAACCTTTAAGTTAACGATCATGTTAAATGTTGTTAACCCAATGTTTATTATATCAAATGAGATATTAAATTATTACATTATCATGATATTATTATATATTAATATATCTTAGTATGATATATATACAGTTAAATGTTGTTACAACGATAATCGTTACATATATGTCTCGTTTCGAAATCATTAAGTTAGTAGTCTTGTTTTTACATATGTAGTTCATTGTTAATATACTTAATGATATGTTTACTTATCGTTATCATGTTTATATATAGTGTAACAATATCTTAAAATGATTCATATGTAATTAGTAAAACATTGTTATAACGATAATCGTTATATATATCGTTTTCAAGTTTATTGATTCAATCGTCTCATTTTTATGTATATAACTCATTATTAAAATACCTAATGAGATACTTACTTATCATAATATCATGTTAACTATATATATATATATCCATATATATGTCATCATATAGTTTTTACAAGTTTTAACGTTCGTGAATCACCGGTCAACTTGGGTGGTCAATTGACTATATGAAACCTATTTCAATTAATCAAGTCTTAACAAGTTTGATTGCTTAACATGTTGGAAACACTTAATCATGTAAATAACAATTTCATTTAATATATGTAAACGTGGAAAAGTTCGGGTCACTACAATATGAACGGGACATTTCAGTTGGTATCCGAGCGTTGGTCTTAGAGAACCAGAAATTTGTATTAGTGTGTCTTATCAAGTTCGTTAGGATGCATTAGTGAGTCTGGACTTCGATCGTGTTTACTTGAAAAACGATTGCTTAACACTTTTTGTTGGAAACTATATATTATTAACATGTAAATATTATGTGATATATTAATCTCTTAACGTGTTTGATATTGTGTGATAGATGTATACTGATGTGGTAGCGTGGGGGTACGTGATAGTACTATATTTTACTACGAAATACGTTACAAATTACACAAGTTTTAATTATTTATTTACAAATGGGATATACCTAAACCTTGCTACAACACTATAGGCAGTGTACCTAATCGTAGAGTAGTATAGTTTTTAGTAAGTCCGGTTCGTTCCACAGGGAGCGGGCTTATTGCACACTATATTTTTAAATAACTATATTTGTACAAAATATATATAATTATATATAATAATACATAAAAGGGGGTTTACCGTTTAATGACCGGTTTGTCGATTTATATTTTAAGCGAAGCGTATAGTAAATGATGATATTTAAATAACAATAATTAAAATGACAATAAATAAAAGTACGAGGAAATATGAAATAAAATATATTATGCTTATTTAAGCTTCCGTAACCATGATGTTTGACGTGTTGATTTTAAGTTTTATGCCCATGGGTTAATTGTCCTTTGTCCTGGATTATTTAATATGTCCGTCTGGTTTTTGTCCATAACAGTCCATCAGTCATAAATATAAAGTGCGAGTGTCCTCTTCAAATTATCCTTATACCCGAAGTTAAATATTCCAACTAATTGGGGACTTAAACTGTAACAAGGTTTTAATACTTTGTTTAATAATTACACCAGGATATCGACTGCGTGTAACCCAAGGTTTTAATACTTTGTTATCAATTATGCCAAGTGTTCTTGTACATAATTTCACCCCTGTTTTAATAATTCCATAGACTATTAATCCATTCCCGTGTCCGGTTAAATGAACGATTATTCGTACATATAAATACCCCGCCCATCGTGTCCGATCGAGTGTATATGGTTATTTATAGGGACGTCCTATTGTAAATCTATATATTAAAATTAACAAACTATCATTTAGTTAAACAAATATAAAGCCCATTAATAGCTCATAGTCTAATTTCCACAAGTGTCGTTCTTTTGTCCAAACCCCAATTATGGTACAAAACCCAATTACCCCGTCTTTAATATTTAGTCCAACATCATGATTACTTTGGCTCAAATAAGCATAATAATAACTTAAGTACGAGACATTAATTTAAAAAGGAGAACATAACTTACATTGAGTATTTATCGCGTAGTGTTACACGGACAGAATTTCGACTTCAAAAACCCGTAAAATAACCTTTACATAACCCAAACTAATCTAATATAACACTAATCTATACTATATATATATATATATATATATATATATATATATATATATATATATATATATATATATATTTATTTATTTATTTTTATTATACTACGGAGTATTATTATTATTATTTATTTATTTATATTTTTACTCGGCAGAATGCATGGCCTTTTATAGGCATTTTGATTTCTGACAGCTCCGCGAGTCGTGGAGTTTTTGGCCTTCAAACTCCGCGAGTCGTGGAGTTTGAAAATCCAGCTCAGGATCCTTTGTCTCATAGCTTGTCGACATGATTATATATATATTTATAATATATAAATAATTTATATAATTATTTATATATTATATTTTATTCTTGTGCATAGTTGACTCCTAATTTTTGGTCCATTGCGTCGGGCGTTGATAGTTGGCTCAGGTCCCGGTTCCGGATTTTCGAACGTCCTTTCGTATAATTTAATATCTTGTACTTTGCGTTTTGTAACTTGTACTCTTGTCATTTTGAGACGTTTTTCATCAATAAATTGAACCTTTTGAATTGTATCTTGTATATTTGAGCTTTTTGGATGTTTGTGTCTTCAATTCTTCGTTTTCGCCTTTTGTCTTCGCACTTATTTATTTAAACAATTACAATGAAAATATAATACAATTACATATGAAAACCTATTATTTAGGAGGGATATTGCTATGAAATATATGTTCCTTTTTAGCCTTATCATATACCTCTAGTACAAATCCCATCGACTCATCTAATAATAATGAAGAGTCGAATATATTTTGGGAAGATTCACAAATTCCCGAAGAGGAACCGGAAGAAGAGGAACCGGAAGAGGAGGAACCGGAAGAAGAGGAACCAGAAGAAGAGGTTCCGGAGGAGGAAATATTAGGAACCACAGAAAAATAGATAAATAAAATAAAATCCTCAACCAATGGACCAAAGTTAATAATGGTCAATGGTGTTTCCGCCGAGGAAGTTAAATATTGGGAAGATTACCAATTTTCCGATGAATTGAATCCCGATGAGGATTCCGATGATGTTATAGAAATTACCTCGACCCAATTTGAAAAAGCAAAAGAAAATAATAAGGGAAAGGGCATCAAAATAGAGAAACCTGATTCCAACCCCGATGAACTTTATATGTATCGTCAACACCCGTATTTCTTAAGTTGTAACAATAACCCGGGAACCTCTAAGCCACCAGGTTTTTCTAAACCATTTGTGAAGACAACGGCTCGTATTAGAGGAACATCATATATCCCTAGAAAATTTGCAAAACGAAACAGGTCCGAAGAAGAAGAAACTAGTGAGTCGGAATAAAGAATTGTAATCATGAGGTGTAAAAATGTAAAATAAGTGTGCTTGTACTTTTCTTGTTGTATGTGAAAATTGCTTGTATTATTTGATAATTATCTTTTACGAATCTAACCCTCGTCTATTTTTTACAGTATAAAACCAAAAATGGATGTTAAGGATAGACAACCAAAAATTTTAGAAGACCTACCCGGGGACATGATTGATGAAATCTTGTCTAAAGTCGGTCAGAATTCGTCGGCACAATTATTTACGTGTGTAGAACATTTGATGAACGTTCTAGGCATGTCTTAGTTTATAAAAGGCTTTCATTTGAAAGATGGGGTATATCACATTGGAGAGACCGTAAGTTACGCCGTGTTTTCTTTAAAGCGTTAAATACGGGGAACTCAAATGCAATTTTACGCTACGTGTTAATACCTATTTTGACTCAACATATCCCAACATAGGACTTCGAGCTTTAGAAAGAGATGCTAACATGCAACATAAAGAAGCATGTTATGCTTACGGGTTAGTGATGTTCGCTTCTCACCAAAGTGAGAAAAAGAACATCGGATTTCAACTTTTAAATAAAACCTTCCCACAAGTGTAGGATTCAGTAGTTGGGGTGAGAAACAAGGTTTTTAGATTATTACGGGGCTGTTGGGCATTACGAAACCCTCGTCCCTTTGACGACGTTACAACATGCTGTCTTGTCAACGGCCACAACGGTTATGTTCCACCAGAACAAGGATGGAAAGTAGTCTTAGTAAAACCAGAATGCATGACTTGTTTCTGGACCTATGAATTACGTGTCTTTATTGCCTTTGCTGAACGACTTGCGTTAAACTAGAAATTGTTGTCACAACTATTTTGTATCAAAGTTATTGTGTGCTATATTTCATGTTATATGTATAATAGCGATATTGTAAGTTTGTAAAATATTGTATAAAAGTTTGAACGCGAAATATTATTATAATCAGTTTTTCATATAGAATTGTAGTAGTTGAATGGTATATTAGCTACTAAGTATGAACTTAACGGGTAGGTACTACCCGAATTAAAACTATAAAACGCTAATATGAAGAAAAAGCTTTTATAAATGAGTTCATATTATGCTACGAAATACTATTGACTACTCTTAATATTCTATATGATTAACTTAATTCTTTTGGGCTATTTTTGAAGGAAATGGCACCGACGACTCGTCAGAATTTGAACATGAGCGAGGAAAACTTCCGTGTTTTCCTTGTAGCAAACGTAGCCGCAGTACAGGATGCAATGCAAAACAACAACAATAACTCTGAATCTAGCAATGCAAATAACGCCACAAGAAATTGTGTAGGATGCTCCTACAAAGAATTCATTGCCTGTAAACCTCTAGAATTTGATGGAACCGAGGGTCCAATCGGATTAAAACGGTGGACCAAAAAGGTCGAATCGGTGTTTGCCATAAGTAAGTGCACTGAAGAAGACAAAGTAAAGTACGCTACGCATACTTTCACAGGTGCTGCGTTAACATGGTGGAACACCTATCTCGAGCAGGTGGGACAAGATGCTGCTTACGCACAACCGTGGTCAGCATTCAAACATCTGATGACTGAGCAGTATCGTCCCAGAAGCGAGGTCAATAAGCTAAAAGTAGAGCTTAAGGGATTACGAACACAAGGATTCGATATTACCACATACGAACGACAATTCACGAAGTTGTGTTTATTGTGCCCAAGAGCGTTCGAAGATGAAGAGGAGAAAATTGACGCATTTGTAAAAGGGTTACCAGAAAGGATCCAAGAAGATATAAGTTTACACGAGCCCGCCTCCATACAAAAGGCGAGTCGAATGGCTCATAAACTCATAAATCAGATTGAGGAAAGAGTTAAAGAGCAGGTGGCCGAAGAAGCCAACACGAAACAAATCAAAAGAAAGTGGGAAGAGACTAGTGACAAGGGTCACAATTTTAACAATCAACACATCAATCACAACTTCAATCGCACCAATTATCGCAACAACAAACACAACAACAACCGTCCCAACAACAACTACAACAACCATCCCAACAACAATAACAACTACAACAACTATCCCAACAACAATAACAACTACAACAACCGTTTCAACAACAATAACAACCGCAACAACAACAATCCCAACAATAACAACAAGAGGCAGAAACCATGTCAGAGGTGTGAAGGATACCATCCGACTGGGCTCTGTACGACAGTGTGTACTAAGTGTAAAAGAAAGGGCCATGGTACGAAAAAGTGCGAAATCTACGGATCAATGGCTAAGGGAACAAATAATGCCGGAACAAGTTATGCCGACATTACCTGTTTCGGATGCGGGAAGAAGGACCATTACAAAAATGCGTGTCCAAATCAGGGGGATAATAATGGGCAAGGCCGATGAAGAGTCTTCAACATTAATGCGGTTAAAGCGCAGGAAGACCCGGAGCTTGTTACGGGTACGTTTCTTATTGACAATACATCTGCTTATGTTTTATTTGATTCGGGTGCAGATAGAAGCTATATGAGTAAGGATTTCTGTGCTAAAATAAGTTGTCCATTGGCGCCTTTGAATAATAAATTTTTACTCGAATTAGCAAACGGTAAATTAATTACAGCAGATAAGATATGTCAGAATCGAGAAATTAAACTGGTTAGCGAAATGTTTAAGATTGATTTGATACCAGTAGAGTTAGGAAGTTTTGATGTAATAATCGGCATGGACTGGTTGGAAAAGGAGAGAGCGGAAATCGTATGTTACAAAAATGCGATTCGCATTGTACGAGAAAAAGAAAAACCCTTAATGGTGTACGGAGAAAAGAGCAACGCGAAGTTAAATCTTATTAGTAATTTGAAGGCGTAAAAACTAATAAGAAAAGGTTGCTATGCCATTCTAGCACACATCGAAGAAGTCAAACTCGCAGAAAATAACATCAATGATGTTCCTGTCGCAAAAGAATTTCCCGATGAATTTCCGAAAGAATTACCGGGACTACCTCCACACCGATCTGTTGAATTTCAAATAGACTTGGTACCAGGAGCTGCACCAATAGCCCGTGCTCCATATAGACTTGCACCCAGTGAAATGAAGGAACTCTAGAGCCAATTACAGGAACTTTTAGAGCGAGGTTTCATTCGACCAAGCACGTCACCGTGGGGAGCCCCTGTTTTGTTTGTCAAGAAGAAAGATGGTACATTCAGGTTGTGTATCAACTACCGAGAGTTGAACAAACTTACCATCAAGAACCGTTACCCACTACCGAAAATCGACGACTTATTTGATCAATTACAAGGTTCGTCAGTTTATTCGAAGATTAATTTACGTTCCGAATATCATCAAATACGGGTGAAGGAGGATGATATTCTGAAGACTGCTTTTAGGACGCGTTACGGCATTACGAGTTTATGGTTATGCCGTTTAGTTTAACTAACGCACCAGCTGCGTTCATGGACCTCATGAACCTAGTGTGTGGGCCATATCTTGACAAGTTTGTCATTGTCTTCATCGATGACATACTTATCTACTCAAAGAATGATCAAGAGCACGAAGAACATTTGAGAAAAGTGCTAGAGTAGTTAAGGAAAGAAAAACTGTACGCTAAGTTTTCAAAGTGTGCATTTTGGTTGGAAGAAGTTCAATTTCTCGGTCACATAGTGAACAAAGAAGGTATTCAGGTGGATCCGGCAAAGATTGAAACCGTTGAAAAGTGGGAAACCCTGAAAACTCCGAAACACATACGCCAATTTTTAGGATTAGCTGGTTACTACAGAAGATTCATCCAAGATTTTTCCAAAATAGCAAAACCCTTGACTACATTAACGCATAAAGGGAAGAAATTTGAATGGAAGGATGAACAAGAAAAAGCATTTCAATTGTTGAAGAAAAAGTTAACTACGGCACCTATATTGTCATTGCCTGAAGGGAATGGTGATTTTGTGATATATTGTGATGCCTCAAAGCAAGGCCTCGGTTGTCATATTAATGCGTCTAGACAATTGAAGATTCACGAGCAGAATTATACGACACATGATTTGGAATTGGGCGCGGTTGTTTTTGCATTAAAGACTTGGAGACACTAGTTATATGGGGTCAAAAGTAATATATATACCGATCATAAAAGTCTCCAACACATATTTAATCAGAAACAACTAAATATGAGGCAGCGTAGGTGGATTGAGTTATTGAATGATTAGGATTTCGATATTCGTTACCATCCGGGGAAGGCAAATGTGGTAGCAGACGCTTTGTGTAGAAAGGACAGAGAACCTATACGGGTAGAAGCTATGAATATAATTATTCGTACTAACCTTACTACTTAAATAAAGGAGGCGCAACAGGGAGTTGTAAAAGAAGGGAATTTGAAAAAATGAAATACCCAAAGGGTCGGAGAAACACCTTAATATTCGGGAAGACGGAACTCGATATAGAGCTGAAAGAATTTGGGTACCAAAGTTTGGAGATGTGAGAGAAATGGTACTTGGGGAAGCACATAAAACCAGATACTCAATACATCCCGGAGCGGGAAAGATGTACAAGGACCTCAAGAAACATTTTTGGTGGCCGGGTATGAAAGCTGATATTGCTAAATACGTAAGAGAATGTTTGACGTGTTCTAAGGTCAAAGCTGAACATCAGAAACCGTCATGTCTACTTCAGCAACCTGAAATCCCAGAATGGAAATGGGAAAACATTACCATGGATTTCATTACTAAATTGCCAAGGACTGCAAGTTGTTATGATACTATTTGGGTAATAGTCGATCGTCTTACCAAATCAGCACACTTTCTGCCAATGAAAGAAGATGATAAAATGGAGAAGTTGGCGCAATTATATTTAAAGGAAGTTGTCTCCAGACATGGAATACCAATCTCTATTATCTCTGATAGGGATGGCAGATTTGTTTCAAGGTTTTGGCAGACACTGCAACAAGCATTGGGGACTCGTCTAGACATGAGTACTGCTTATCATTCAAAAACTGATGGGCAAAGTGAAAGGACGATACAAACCCTTGAAGACATGCTACGAGCATGTGTTATCGATTTCGGAAACAGTTGGGATCGACATCTACCATTAGCAGAATTTTTCTACAATAACAGTTACCATTCAAGTATTGAGATGGCACCGTTTGAAGCACTTTATGGTAGAAAGTGCAGGTCTCTGATTTGTTAAAGTGAAGTGGGGGATAGACAGATTACGGGTCCGGAGATAATACAAGAAACTACCGAGAAATTCATCTAAATTCAACAACGATTGAAAATTGCCCAGAGTCGACAAAAGAGCTACGCGGATAGTAAAAGAAAAGATATAGAATTTGAGATTGGAGAAATGGTTATGCTTAAGGTTTCATCTTAGAAAGGCGTTGTTCGATTTGGTATGTGATGACCCGGGAATTTCTGACCAAATTTAAACTTTAATCTTTATATAATTCCGACACGATAAGCAAAAAAAACCTGTAATGTTGAGTCTCAAAACTTTTGAAACTATATTCATACAATCAAATAACCTTTGCCTGCGCTCGACGATTCACGAACATTGTGTGTAAATAAATGTGTATCTATATATGTACATGTAGGTATATAAAATACTTAGGAATATTAAACTATAATTGAAACTCTAGAATCAAATATCAAATATGTAGAATAAAACACAAGATAATTATATTGTAATATATGTAAAATATATAAATATTAAATATTCAATAAATGTAATCAAGATAAAATTAATAAAAATTACATAATTAATAAAAATGTAACATTAATATGTTAAATATAAATGCAAGCTTAATTATAGTTATATTTATAATTATAAATATGAATATTTGTATGAACAATTTTATTAAAAATATAATATGAGATTGTTATATGAAATCTGTTATAAAATTATTACTAATGGTATTATTATAATTATTATTGTCATTATTGTTATTAACAATATTTTCATATCACTATTATTATCTTTACCAATATCATTATTATTATTTGTATTACCTTGATCATTATATTTATTATTATTAAATATTATTTTGATATTATCATTATTATTAATATTATTATTAATGCTATTATTATTAGTAGTAGTATATTTATATAATTATTATTAATTAGTATTACTATTAATAATATTAATAATAAGTAAATATAAGAATTAAAGTGACTGATAACAGAATTCGATTATTTCTCCATTTACTTTATTTATTTATTTTTTTCTCCATTCTCTACATCATGAATTTTGTTACTGTCTGCATATTGTTATGGGTCGACTTTAATTACGTATCAAAACAAAAACTTGTTGGGATCACAATCAACTTTCGTTTATTCTGTTTCCTATCACAATCAACTTTTACAAAATTCTTTATCTCCTGCAAGAGTGTACTATATCATATTCAATTCGATCTCCATTCAGATATACAAAACAAAATGTGTCAGATATAAAAATCAAAATTGTACTCCAATATCTTTCTGCTGTATATTATTGTGTCTTCTTCTTCTTGGCTAGAATATTAGCTGTTGACACCCTTCATTTACTACGAATCAAACAACCAATCTACAGGATGAAATCCACTTTCTGTTAGCCATCAATATCTATCTATCACTATCTATACAATTACATATACACTTATTGATACAAAGAAAAACAAACTTAAAAGAACACATACCCATCAAACCATCACCACCGAATACCTTGAAGCCAACAATACAATCCGTTTCTTTTCAGTCATGAACGACCCAAACAACCCACAACCACCATGCTACATCATCACCAACCTTCAACAGGTTTTGTTGCTCCTGCTATTAAGTTTTCTGTTACAACCGGACCCAAACACCAAATGCATTCGATTTATATTAATGCATGCTTGATCATTAAACTATTGCTAGTATGTGTTCCATTTTTTTCCTTTGTTGGCCGACAAGCATTATCAATTTACGGCCCACTTAAATTTTATCTCATGAAAAGATAAAGTTGGCCACGTTTCCCTTAGAACAAGATCCAGCATATACGTTTTGGGTCAAAAAGGTGGAGATAGAAAAAGATACTCGAATTGATCATGATATACGGGTTGTGTTGTCCCTTCTATCTACTTCACAAACCAAATCAGGTAGTGAGACGTCATTATGGACTTGATTAAATGTTTAATTGGATTGCCATGCTTCTTTTCGAATAGGGCCGTGATGATGTTACATTCAATGTTTGGCCGACACCTTTAAGGCAACATATATCCCACTAATCCTCATACTCATATAAAGGAGGATGAGATTAATTTCGGTTGTAAACTACTTACGTGTTTTATTATTTTTTTTCTGATGTCGACACCCAAAAGCATGAAAGTAAAAGTTAGTGTGATTATCTTATACTTTGTATTCATGGTCGACACCCTTTTTATCCATTAACTCACTTGATTATTTTACACAAATAAGGGTGACATGTGCAAGAAAGTGGGCACCAAAAATAATTGTGTTAAGCTTCTGTATAGACTTCGGTTAAACAATCAGTGGAGTGATTTGAGTAATTGCCGAACAAAGGGGGCCACGAAATTTCTTTGGCCGAGCACGTAGGATTTCATTTGGCAACTTTTACTTGTTCTTCCTTTTGCTCTTGTGGCCAACAAGAAGTAATCAAGCAACCCCACCACTCATGTTTAATTGATACATGTTATCAAAACTTTGAAACTTCCTTTTATGATCAAATCAAATATTTATTTGGGCCGAGAGTTTTCACTCTTTGACCGACGATCGTATGACTGCTACAGTCGGGTCCCAGTTTGGATATTAAATCGACATTTATATACAAGACAAGGTGTTGGATTTAATTAAGTTACTAATATGTCGTTTGGCCGAGAATTTCAATTATGATGATAGGGCCGTGACACTTGAACTATCAAGTCGCTAGCTGGGCTTCAATTTCTAATTGGGTTGATGAACTTAGGTTTTTTTTTTTTGGGCCATTAATCTTAAACAAAAAAAAAAAAAAAAGAAACCTGATTTGGGTTAAATAAAGTTTTGAGATGAGTAATAACGGTAAAGTGAAGGATCAGATGGTTAAGGGGTGTTGTGAGGTTAACAGGAGGTCACAGGTTCAATCCTGATCTGTGACGTTTTTTTTATTTTTTTGTTTAATTTAATGAAGAAGAAGAAGGGAAAAGGAAAAACGGGTTATAAAGTTTTGATTGGTAAATTAGAACATAAAATAGATCAGCTCAACTGGTTAGAGGTGTTTGGTTTAATTGAGAGGTCAAAGGTTCGAGCTCGGCAAGGGCATTTATTTTTGGAACTTATTCGTTGAGGTAGTTACTAAATTATTATTATTATTATTATTATTATTATTATTATTATTATTATTATTATTATTATTATTATTATCTAAGAAATATTAGATACATAAAAATATATTTGATACATAATATATTAGTATTACATAAAATTATAAAATAAACGTATTAACACTAATTATATAAATATTTACATATAAAAAAATTATTGATTTTCAACATAAAACTAATCAAATATATATATATAAAACTATCTAAATATAAATTATTTTAAATGAATATACCAAACAAAAAAATATAAGATATATAATTTAAGCTATAATATATAAATTTGTTCGACTACAATTATTTGTGTTAATATATACATAAATGCTATAGGTTCGTGAATCCGAGGCCAACCCTGCATCGTTCAGTTGTTCAATGTCATTATATGTATTTTTACTACAAAATACAGTATGGTGAGTTCATTTGCTCCCTTTTACTCTTTACATTTTTGGGACTGAGAATACATGCGCTGTTTTTACAACTGCTTTATTAAATGCTTTTGAGATATATTTTGAACTGAAAATACATGAAATGCTTTTATAAATGTTTGACGAGATAGACACAAGCAAAACATTCCTCGAATGAATTATTATGCAGACAGAAGTTCTGCGGATTATTATTGAATTATGTGGACATGATAATTGCCACCATTGAATTATGTGGACATGATAATTGCCACCATTAAATTATATGGACATGATAATTGCCACCATTGAATTATGTGGACATGATAATTGCCATCAGTTGATGTGAATGTTATATATCGAGAGAATGATTTTATACACAGGTTATGTGTATGTTATTTTTGTGTACAAAATATGTGTACGGTTACTATGATTTATGAAAATGGTTTCGTACATGAGAAAGATGTACTGTATTTAAAAGATATAGCATGTACATTACAGGTGGGTATAGGATTCGGGCCCATTTGTACCATGCAGGATTTAAATCTTGTGGTCTGTCCAAATGATGAATTTTATTGTTTTATGATAAACCTATGAACTCACCAACCTTTTGGTTGACACTTGAAAGCATGTTTATTCTCAGGTATGAAAGAAATCTTCCGCTGTGCATTTACTCATTTTAAAGACATTACATGGAGTCGTTCAAGGCATATAGAGGTCCGTTCATCTCGATGGTACCATATGTTATTGTATTCGTTCGGAGGTTTACGGACGGGGTATGACATGTGGTATCAGAGCAGTGGTCGTAGCGAACCAGGTCTTGCATTAGTGAGTCTAACTGATAGTCGTTAGGATGCATTAGTGAGTCTGGACTTCGACCGTGTCTGCATGTCAAAAGTTTTGCTTATCATTTAGTGTCAAAAATTAATTGCTTATCATCCTTAAAGTCTAGACACGTCTTACTGCCTCTATTGCGTAGACAGTGTATAGATAAATTCATATCTTAGCGTATCTGCTAATCCATATCTTAGCGTACCTGTTACTGTAAACTTTTCCTGTCGTATTTCCGTAGATTCCTCCGTAATTTATGGGATTTTAGTATTATATATGCATATGTAAATTATGTATTGCAGGGTACTAATCTACATCCTATAATCTATTTCTTATTGAAAATCCTTCATCTGATCGTACGAGATGAATCCCTCAACCAGTTCGAGTCCCTCAGATTCCGATAACTATTCCGATAGTTATTCCGACAACTATTTCAACATAGATATCCACCTGAGCTCCAAAAGCATGCGTCACTAAAATGAATCGACCAATCATTCATCCCTAATTTATCTGATGAGTTAGTAGTCGACTTAAGCAATGGAGACGCGAAGAAGGTGATCCCTTCCACCCCGCACATTCCCCTCTTGGCGAAGAACCTGACACACTTACCGGCGAACTAGTCCGAAACACCATTTTTCACTCTCATTTCCAGAGTATCTCGTCATGATTATATACTATCTCAAATTCTGTGTCTTATTCATTCGCTCGTTCTTACCGACAATCATCCCAGAATAATAGAAGAAGTCAACAAACTTCGCGCTCGAAAAATAAATTTGGAGAATATGGTGCAAAATGTACCAGCTTTAGTAACATCACCGGCACCAACAGTACCATCAGTAACAGCACCAGTACCATCAAAAATCTATGCCTCAACATCTCATTCTGTACCTTGAGTATAATCATCGTTCTACGTATCGTTCTACATCGATTATCTTCATTCTTCATGACGATTAAGTAATCTCTAAATGTTTTAGAGATTATGTATTCTAGTTCTAACGGTAAACCAAATGAGTTTAATATCATATTAACTCAATGAATCCATGATTACATCTGAAGAAAATATATATGTATATATGTTTTCATAAAGATTGTAATAAAAAAAAAATTTCTTTCGTACAAAGTGATAATTGTGAAAATATTTTAACGGGTAGGTAATACCCGAGGAATATTTAAATTTCACATTAATAAGTTACACTGTATATTTTTCGAAGCTGATTCAGCAGTCGTTTACTATCCTACTTACATCCACAGATATACGAATTCGTTCACCACAGAATAACCATTTTCATTCAAATTTCATATTTGGATTTTGAACTATCAGAATCCAACAAGTGGCATAACGAAGAAAACATTTGACGGAATAAAATTTGTTAGAAACAAACAAATTAACTATGAGAAATTTTGTTAAGAATCCACGCTAACAAAATCCTAGCTAACTGTTCCTAGCTAACTGTGGACTAATCAACTGAGGACTACCAACAGTGGACAATTAAAATGAATTAAAATATTGATTATAACCTATGAAACTAAACAATCCTTCAAGCTTGCCACTTGATTTCATCTTAAACCTCATTATATCTTGACGATTACAATCTGCATTCAAATTTTTCATGATTCTTGAAAACACCTCAATCGAGAGGATGAACTAACCGCACTTCATTTATGGAAGAAAAGATTGATGCATATAGCTATCCACCTGAGAAACTCTCGGCAACTGAGAAAACGTTTAAAACATAGCTATGCTAATTTCTTAGTGTTATTATTACCCAAAATAACTTTGCACTCTCTTTCCAAATTAGCCAATTTTGTCACAGCTCCAGCAAACCAACTTCGACTTTCATCCGGGTTAGCCTTATTATAACCTTGATTTATAAGTTTGCCTTTCGTCATCGTTACCGGGGAACCGTTTACACCCCATCGCATTAGCAGAAAACTTAGCAGCAACTTCATTACTCATTGACTTAAGTCTCTCCGAAGAATCATTATATTTGTTCATTAAAACCCTATCATATACTTATCCGCATCTTATAACGATAATTGTCATATCAATTACCGAGAATTAGCAATCAGTATTTCGAATCTCGCAGCGTTTCTACATCAACAGTTATATGTACACATATAACATTTATCTCTTGGAATTATGATCTTACATTCTGAAATTCTGAAAAGCACTCTAGCCTAAGAATCAGTTCTTTGAGTTTTGAAAAAGCTGAATAAAGCAGCAAAAACTGTAGACAATCGTAAACGACCTTAATCGTCGAAAGTTTGATGAGAAAGAATAGTATGTTGGCAAAGCTCAGAAAAGTTAGAACTGGAAACCAGATTGAGCAAAACCATGAAAGAGACTCTGAACAAATTACAAGGACTAAACTTGTACATAAAGAATCCAGATGATTCTGTTTCTGATAAAATCTTTAGCGAATACCTTACTCCTTAATCACTCTAAATCATCGTGAATGAATTTCTTCATCACAATTTGATTCTAAGATCCTAAGATATCATCGAATCTTTCATTATAAATATCCTCAATATTTCTGAAGATATCTTCATAAATATTCTCGTCTGATATTAACTATCTCTCTACGCTATATGTATTATATCATAAAAGGAAACTGTTTGGGTTTTTATATTCTGTAAATCTTCGAATTTAAAATATGAATGGTTTGAAGCAGTGTTGGGAACTGATGCATGAGTTAGTATAATATAATGACACTTGATCAACGTGATTATATTACAGTAATTCATGCCGAGTTTCTAATGAAACGTGATGATTCACATAACATACCGTCATCGTGTGCCATTTACACGACTCTTGCATTCTATTCAACCTCCAAATATATTAAGAACATATCTTCTTGATAGCTCTACCTTTTCAGATATTCTGGTAATTTACCAAATCAAGATCATGCCATTACGATTTTCTTCTTAGAACATTAACTATGTTCATTTCAAAATCCATACCTACGAATTCCGGACCATTATTCGCTTGACTCACGGACGGGAAGAGAAAACGAAAGCATGAAGCTCCGAAATATAATGGAGAATATAAAGCCCGATAATAACCCCGAAACTACAAACCGTGTATATCAATGCGTATAGCAATATAAAGACACGGGAAAAAAAAACTATAACCCCAAGGTAATGGTAGAAGAAAATAACTTCCTCCGGTGGTAGATGAAAAAGAAGAATGACAGATATAAAAGTTAAGAGTATACCAAGAATCAGAACGGGATGGAACATATTAACGAATGTTTTAAAGTATGAAATTGAGGGAGAAAGAATAGAAGGTGTGAGTTGTAAGAAAATGAAGGGGGTAGATTTATAGTGAAATACCTGACAAGAACAATCGAAACAGATTATTGCATTTAATCAAAGAAGATCACGATTTCCTTAATCGTCGAAGAACCAAATCTTATTACGAAGATTTTCTCCAAATCTCTTAAACTTGGAAATCAATCCTATCTACGTCAAAAGATATGACGAATCTATACCTACTCATTTCATTCTTTAGTGATAGCTTCACTCGTACTCTTCACAAAAATCAAATGGTTTTATCCATATTACTCAATGATGATAAAACTCTATTTATCAACTCATATTTGTCATGAAAACATTTTTTAATGTTAGCCATGACGACCTCGATCAAATTTCGGGACGAAATTTCTTTAACGGGTAGGTACTGTGATGACCCGGGAATTTCTGACCAAATTTAAACTTTAATCTTTATACAATTCCGACACGATAAGCAAAAAAAACCTGTAATGTTGAGTCTCAAAACTTTTGAAACTATATTCATACAATCAAATAACCTTTGCCTGCGCTCGACGATTCACGAACATTGTGTGTAAATAAATGTGTATCTATATATGTACATGTAGGTATATAAAATACTTAGGAATATTAAACTATAATTGAAACTCTAGAATCAAATATCAAATATGTAGAATAAAACACAAGATAATTATATTGTAATATATGTAAAATATATAAATATTAAATATTCAATAAATGTAATCAAGATAAAATTAATAAAAATTACATAATTAATAAAAATTTAACATTAATATGTTAAATATAAATGCAAGCTTAATTATAGTTATATTTATAATTATAAATATGAATATTTGTATGAACAATTTTATTAAAAATATAATATGAGATTGTTATATGAAATCTGTTATAAAATTATTACTAATGGTATTATTATAATTATTATTGTCATTATTGTTATTAACAATATTTTCATATCACTATTATTATCTTTATCAATATCATTATTATTATTTGTATTACCTTGATCATTATATTTATTATTATTAAATATTATTTTGATATTATCATTATTATTAATATTATTATTAATGCTATTATTATTAGTAGTAGTATATTTATATAATTATTATTAATTAGTATTACTATTATTAATATTAATAATAAGTAAATATAAGAATTAAAGTGACTGATAACAGAATTCGATTATTTCTCCATTTACTTTATTTATTTATTTTTTTCTCCATTCTCTACATCATGAATTTTGTTACTGTCTACATATTGTTATGGGTCAACTTTAATTACGTATCAAAACAAAAACTTGTTGGGATCACAATCAACTTTCTTTTATTCTGTTTCCTATCACAATCAACTTTTACAAAATTCTTTATCTCCTGCAAGAGTGTACTATATCAGATTCAATTCGATCTCCATTCAGATATACAAAACAAAATGTGTCAGATATAAAAATCAAAATTGTACTCCAATATCTTTCTGTTGTATATTATTGTGTCTTCTTCTTCTTGGCTAGAATATTAGCTGTTGACACCCTTCATTTACTACGAATCAAACAACCAATCTACAGGATGAAATCCACTTTCTGTTAGCCATCAATATCTATCTATCACTATCTATACAATTACATATACACTTATTAATACAAAGAAAAACAAACTTAAAAGAACACATACCCATCAAACCATCACCACCGAATACCTTGAAGCCAACAATACAATCCGTTTCTTTTCAGTCATGAACGACCCAAATAACCCACAACCACCATGCTACATCATCACCAACCTTCAACAGGTTCTGTTGCTCCTGCTATTAAGTTTTCTGTTACAACCGGACCCAAACACCAAATGCATTCGATTTATATTAATGCATGCTTGATCATTAAACTATTGCTAGTATGTGTTCCATTTTTTTCCTTTGTTGGCCGACAAGCATTATCAATTTACGGCCCACTTAAATTTTATCTCATGAAAAGATAAAGTTGGCCACGTTTCCCTTAGAACAAGATCCAGCATATACGTTTTGGGTCAAAAAGGTGGAGATAGAAAAAGATACTCGAATTGATCATGATATACGGGTTGTGTTGTCCCTTCTATCTACTTCACAAACCAAATCAGGTAGTGAGAAGTCATTATGGACTTGATTAAATGTTTAATTGGATTGCCATGCTTCTTTTCGAATAGGGCCGTGATGATGTTACATTCAATGTTTGGCCGACACCTTTAAGGCAACATATATCCCACTAATCCTCATACACATATAAAGGAGGATGAGATTAATTTCGGTTGTAAACTACTTACGTGTTTTATTATTTTTTTCTGATGTCGACACCCAAAAGCATGAAAGCAAAAGTTAGTGTGATTATCTTATACTTTGTATTCATGGTCGACACCCTTTTTATCCATTAACTCACTTGATTATTTTACACAAATAAGGGTGACATGTGCAAGAAAGTGGGCACCAAAAATAATTGTGTTAAGCTTCTGTATAGACTTCGGTTGAACAATCAGTGGAGTGATTTGAGTAATTGCCGAACAAAGGGGGCCACGAAATTTCTTTGGCCGAGCACGTAGGATTTCATTTGGCAACTTTTACTTGTTCTTCCTTTTGCTCTTGTGGCCAACAAGAAGTAATCAAGCAACCCCACCACTCATGTTTAATTGATACATGTTATCAAAACTTTGAAACTTCCTTTTATGATCAAATCAAATATTTATTTGGGCCGAGAGTTTTCACTCTTTGACCGACGATCGTATGACTGCTACAGTCGGGTCCCAGTTTGGATATTAAATCGACATTTATATACAAGACAAGGTGTTGGATTTAATTAAGTTACTAATATGTCGTTTGGCCGAGAATTTCAATTATGATGATAGGGCTGTGACACTTGAACTATCAAGTCGCTAGCTGGGCTTCAATTTCTAATTGGGTTGATGAACTTAGGTTTTTTATTTGGGCCATTAATCTTAAACAAAAAAAAAAAAAAAAAAAGAAACCTGATTTGGGTTAAATAAGTTTTGAGATGAGTAATATCAGTAAAGTGAAGGATCAGATGGTTAAGGGGTGTTGTGAGGTTAACAGGAGGTCACAGGTTCAATCCTGATCTGTGACGTTTTTTTATTTTTTTTGTTTAATTTAATGAAGAAGAAGAAGGGAAAAGGAAAAACGGGTTATAAAGTCTTGATTGGTAAATTAGAACATAAAATAGATCAGCTCAACTGGTTAGAGGTGTTTGGTTTAATTGAGAGGTCAAGGGTTCGAGCTCGGCAAGGGCATTTATTTTTGGAACTTATTCGTTGAGGTAGTTACTAAATTATTATTATTATTATTATTATTATTATTATTATTATTATTATTATTATTATTATTATTATTATCTAAGAAATATTAGATACATAAAAATATATTTGATACATAATATATTAGTATTACATAAAATTATAAAATAAACGTATTAACACTAATTATATAAATATTTACATATAAAAAAATTATTGATTTTCAACATAAAACTAATCAAATATATATATATATAAAACTATCTAAATATAAATTATTTTAAATGAATATACCAAACAAAAAAATATAAGATATATAATTTAAGCTATAATATATAAATTTGTTCGACTACAATTATTTGTGTTAATATATACATAAATGCTATAGGTTCGTGAATCCGAGGCCAACCCTGCATCGTTCAGTTGTTCAATGTCATTATATGTATTTTTACTACAAAATACAGTATGGTGAGTTTATTTGCTCCCTTTTACTCTTTACATTTTTGGAACTGAGAATACATGCGCTGTTTTTACAACTGCTTTATTAAATGCTTTTGAGATATATTTTGAACTGAAAATACATGAAATGCTTTTATAAATGTTTGACGAGATAGACACAAGCAAAACATTCCTCGAATGAATTATTATGCAGACAGAAGTTCTGCGGATTATTATTAAATTATGTGGACATGATAATTGCCACCATTGAATTATGTGGACATGATAATTGCCACCATTGAATTATGTGGACATGATAATTGCCACCATTGAATTATGTGGACATGATAATTGCCATCAGTTGATGTGAATGTTATATATCGAGAGAATGATTTTATACACAGGTTATGTGTATGTTATTTTTGTGCACAAAATATGTCTACGGTTACTATGATTTATGAAAATGGTTTCGTACATGAGAAAGATGTACTGTATTTAAAAGATATAGCATGTACATTACAGGTGGGTATAGGATTCGGGCCCATTTGTACCATGCAGGATTTAAATCTTGTGGTCTGTCAAAATGATGAATTTTATTGTTTTATGATAAACCTATGAACTCACCAACCTTTTGGTTGACACTTGAAAGCATGTTTATTCTCAGATATGAAAGAAATCTTCCGCTGTGCATTTACTCATTTTAAAGACATTACATGGAGTCGTTCAAGGCATATAGAGGTCCATTCATCGCGATGGTACCATATGTTATTGTATTCGTTCGGAAGATTTACGGACGGGGTATGACATGGTAAACGGGGGAAACTAAATCCAAGGTACATTGGACCATTCAAGATTATAGATCGTGTCGGACCAGTAGCTTACCAACTTGAGTTACCTCAACAACTCGCGGCTGTACATAACACTTTCCACGTCTCGAATTTGAAGAAATGTTTTGCTAAAGAAGATCTCACTATTCCATTAGACGAAATCCAAATCAATGAAAAACTTCAATTCATTGAAGAACCCGTCGAAATAATGGATCGTGAGGTTAAAAGGCTTAAGCAAAACAAGATACCAATTGTTAAGGTTCGATGGAATGCTCGTAGAGGACCCGAGTTCACCTGGGAGTGTGAAGATCAGATGAAGAAGAAATACCCGCACCTATTTCCAGAAGATTCGTCAACACCTTCTACAGCTTAAAATTTCGGGACGAAATTTATTTAACGGGTAAGTACTGTAGTGACCCGAACTTTTCCATGATTATATATTAAATGAAAACTATATTTGCATGATTAAATGTTTCCAACATGTTAAGCAATCAAACTTGTTAAGACTTGATTATTTGAAATGAGTTTCATGTAGACAATTGACCACCCAAGTTGACCGGCGATTCACGAACGTTAAAACTTGTAAAAATGACATGATGATATATATATATATATATATATATATATATATATATATATATATATATATATATATATATATATATATATATATATATATATATATATATATATATATATGGACATATATTTGGTTAACATGAGATTATGATAGGTAAGTATCTCACAAAGTATATTAACAATGTGTGATATACATAAAAAAAATGAGAATATTGAATTATGAAGCTTGAAACGATATACATAACGATTATCGTTATAACAACGTCTTACTAAATACATATGTATTGTATTAAGATATTGATATACTATATTTAACATGATAAAATGATAATTAAGTACATCATTGAGTGTATTAACAATGAACTATAGAAGTAAGATGAGACTACTAACTTAAGGATTTCAAAACAATATATATATGTAACGATTATCGTTGTAATAGTATTTAACATATATATATATATATGATGTTAAGATATATTCATACACCATGTTATCATGTTAACATAACAATTTAACATCTTATTTAAGTATTATAACAATGGATCAATTACATTTAACAAGATCGTTAACTTAAAGGTTCCGAAACAACACTTACATATAACGACTAACGATGACTTAACGACTCAGTTAAATGTATATACATGTAGTGTATTAAGATGTATTAATACACTTTTGGAAGACTTCATGACATATATAAAACTACTTCTACTTAACAAAAATGCTTACAATTACATCTTCATTCATTTTCATCAACAATTCTACTCGTATGCACCCGTATTCGTACTCGTACAATACATAGCTTCTAAGATGTATATACTATTGGTATATACACTAAATCATCAGCTCTTTAGTAGCCTATGTGAGTCATTAAACATGTGGGAACCATCATTTGACAACTAGCATGAAATATCTCACAAAATTACAAAAAATATTATAAATCATTCATGAATTATTTACATAAAAACAAACTTACACATCCTTTATATCTAATCCATATACCAACGACCAAAAACACCTACAAACACTTTCATTCTTCAATTTTCTTCATCTAATTGATCTCTCTCAAGTTCTATCTTCAAGTTCTAAGTGTTCTTCATAAATTCTATAAGTTTTAGTTTCATAAAATCAAGAATACTATCAAGTTTGCAAGATTACTTCCAAACTTTCTAATCCAATCCAAGTAGTCATCTAAGCTCAAGAAATCTTTCTTACTTACAGTAATATATCTTTCTAATACAAGGTAATACTTATATTCAAACTTTGATTCAATTTCTATAACTATAACTATCTTATTTCGAGTGAAAATCTTACTTGAACTTGTTTTCGTGTCATGATTCTACTTCAAGAACTTTCAAGCCATCCAAGAATCCTTTAAAGTTAGATCAATTTTTGTCACTTCCAGTAGGTTTACCTACTAAACTTGAGGTAATAATAATGTTCATAACATCATTCGATTCATATATATAAAACTATCTTATTCGAAGATTTGAACATGTAATCACTAGAACATAGTTTAGTTAATTCTAAACTTGTTCGCAAACAAAGTTAATCTTTCTAACTTGACTTTTAAAATCAACTAAACACATGTTCTATATCTATATAATATTCTAACTTAATGATTTAAAACCTGGAAACACGAAGAACAACGTAAAACCGGACATACGCCGTCGTAGTGAAATCGGGGGCTGTTTTGGGTTAAAAAAAATAAAAAGTATCTTAATCTTTGAATTGGAAGTTTATTTTCTGGAAAAATGATATTACATATGAACATGATACTATATCCAAAAATCATGGTTAAACACAAAGTGGAAGTATGTTTTTCAAAATGGTCATCAAGATGTCGTTTTTTCGATGAAAATGACTACTTCTTTAAAAAATGACTTGTAAACTGTATTTCCGACTATAAACTTATACTTTTCTGTTTAGATTCATAAACTTAAGTTCAATATGAAACCATACCAACTTGAATCACTCAAAACGGATTTGAAACGAAGAAATGACGGGTAAAACAAAATTGGATAAATTTGCTAGTTTTAGCTACGAAAATTTCGTAACAAATCTAGACTAAACATATCCTAACTAGTTTATATTGTATTATACATATTATGAAATCTTGGGATACCATAGACACGTATACAATGTTTTGACATATCATATCGACCCATCTATATATATATATTTCGAAACAACCATAGACACTCTATATGTAGTAATGTTTGAGTTAGCTATACAGGGTTGAGGTTGATTCCAAAATAATATATATACTTTGAGTTGTGATCGAGTCTGAGACTTGTAGATTCTGGGTCGTGGATTGATTCGAGATAATATATATTGCTTTATTTCTGTACATCTAACTGTGGACAACTAGTTGTACGTTACTAACGAGGACTGCTAACTTAACAAATTTAAATCATAAAAACGTAATAAAAAATGTTGTGAATATATTCCGATCATAAATTGATATATATGTACATATTTGTTATAGGTTCGTGAATCGACCAGTGGCCAAGTCTTACTTCCCGACGAAGTAAAAATCTGTGAAAGTGAGTTATAGTCCCACTTTTAAAATCTGATATTTTTGGGATGAGAATACATGCAGTTTTATAAATGTTTTACGAAATAGACACAAGTAATCGAAACTACATTCTATGGTTGAATTATTAAACCGAATATGCCCCTTTTAACTTGGTAGCCTAAGAATTAGGGAGCTGGCCCCTAATTGACGCGAATCCTAAATGTAGGTCTACGGGAACTAACAACCCCCATTCTGGAATTTGGAATGCTTTAGTACTTCGAGTTTATCATGTCCGATGGGTGTCCCGAAATGATGGGGATATTCTATATGCATCTTGTTAATGTCTGTTACCAGGTGTTCAACATATGAATGATTTTTATCTCTATGCAGTTTGCGAAATGCCTGATATGAGATGTGCTATAAAAATGAAATCTTGTGGTCTATTATTATGATTTGATAATATATAGGTTAAACCTATAACTCACCAACATTTTTGTTGACGTTTTAAGCATGTTTATTCTCAGGTGATTATTAAGAGCTTCCGCTGTTGCATACTAAAATAAGGACAAGATTTGGAGTCCATGCTTGTATGATATTATGTAAAAACTGCATTCAAGAAACTTATTTTGATGTAATATATTCTTATTGTAAATCATTATGTAATGGTCGTGTGTAAATGGTATATTTTAGATTATCATTATTTGATAATCTACGTAATGCTTTTTAAACCTTTATCGATAAAATAAAGGTTATGGTTATTTTAAAAATGAATGCAGTCTTTGAAAAATGTCTCATATAGAGGTCAAAACCTCGCGACGAAATCAATTAATATGGAACGTTTATAATCAATATGAACGGGACATTTCATTTTATATATATATATATGAATTTTGAAATCAAAATAAATCTTTTCGTACTAAGCTATTACGTGTGAATCTTAACTGGTAGGTACTACTCGGTTAATTCATATTACTAATATGCTATGATGTACATCCTTCGTTAACGACTTAACCATCGTTACTACAATCTCTGTTTCAACTCAATGAATTCCATTTCATAATAAACATAGTGTATTAATCAACTACATGTTTGATTTTACACTTTTATCTTCGATGTACTTGAAACTTTCTAGAAAACATCATTTATATCTTATGAAGTTCATAAGAATTTCACGAGCACCAACATCCTTCACCGAGGAATATCAATAAGAATAGATAATGAAGTATCGATTACATTAGTGAAATACTCCGCGAAGATTATGTAATCTTTAACGTTTTAGAGATTATTTATTTCTAGTTCCAGCCGAAAATCAAATGAGTTTAATAGTATATTAACTCATTAAATATGTATTACATCAGAAGAAAATATACATATATATTTTCATAAAGACTGTAGTAAAATTCTTCTGTACAAAATATTACTTGTGAAATTTTTTAACGGGTAGGTAATACCCGGGAAATATTGTAACAGACTGAAACCCGGGCTAGTTGTAAGTTGCCTATTTTACCCTTAGGGTTTGTGCTTAGTCTTAAGTGCTTTTATTTCAATTATTTTATTAGTATTTTATTTTAATTGTGTTGTAACCAGTTTGTGACAAGGGTCCCAGAACATGTTTGTTTATTTTAATTGGACCTCGTTTGGGTTACCTAATCTTGTGCGAAAGATATCAGATAACTAGTAAATACCCGTGTGTTGTGGGGTATGGGTTTTTAACCCCAAAATAAGTGTAAAGGCAGCTAATTCCCCTCATTTTGTTCCTGAACCTTCCTCCCACTCCCACTCTCACCTAACCTCATCTTCATCATCTTAAACAACCCTAAATCATTTGATCTCGAATTAAAGCTTGATTTTGGTGTCAAATCGTTCCTTGTGTCATTGTGATTCTAACAAGGTAAAGTTTGTAAGATTTCATGATCAAATCTGTGATTAAATGGGTTTTTAAGTTAGTTTTTGTTAAAATAGGATTTTGTGTCAAATTGGTTCAATTTGTTGTTGTTTGTGCATAAAAGTTGTGGGTTTATGTTTTTAAATGTCAAGTGTACGAGTTGTGTTCAGTTTTGAGGTCAAAAACGTGTCCAAAGTCGAGATTTGGTGATTTTGGATTGAAACCCGTCACTTTGCTGCTGTTGCAGCTGATGAACTACCTTCGGCCGATGGTCGTTGACCATCGACCGATGGTGAGGACGATCGGCCGATGGACGAGACCATCAACCGATGGTGTGTTGACGATCGGCCGATGGATGGGACCACCGACCGATGGTCTTAGACAGTGAAATTTTTACTAAGTGTTGAATTCTAGCCGTTATGCTGCCCGTTTGTATTTTGGTGTTCAGGATGTAAATTTTGAAAGTGCAAAAGTGTTAAGCATGAAAATTTTAGCGGACGCAAATTTTTACTAATTTGCTATAATTCGCTGTCAGTGTGTCTAATCTTGATGGGAACACTATTCTAGCGGATTGAGCAAACCATGAAGGAGGTTGTAGACAAATCATAAAGACTAAACCAGCCTTCAAAGAATCAAAATGATTCAGTGTCTGTTGAAGTCATTAACGAATACCTTACTTCTGACTCTAAACCTTTGCAGACAAATATTCTTCATCACCTTTCGATATTAGAAATTCTAAGATATCATCTTATCTTTCATTATAAATATCCTCGATATTTCTGAAGATATTTTCATAACTATCCTTATCTGAAATCATTTATCTTCTTGCGTTATTTGTATTACATCATAAAGGAAACTGTTTAGTTTTTATATTCTGTAAACCTTCGAGTTTAAAATATGAATGTTTTGAAGTAGTGTTGGGAATTGAAGCATGAGTTAGTATAATATAATGACACTTGATCAACGTGATTATAGTACAGTAAGTCATGCTGAGTTTCTAATGGAACGTGATAAAGGTTCATAGATCATACCCTCATCATGAACCATGTTACATAACTCTTTCATTCTTTTTAACCTCTAAACATATCAAGAAAATATTTTTCTTGATGATTCGGTCTTTTCCGGATATTCTGATAATTTGACAAATCAAATCGTGCTATTACCTTTCTTTTCTACTTTGTATATTATGATCATTCGAAACTCCATACCTACAAATTTTGGACCATTATTCGCTTGACTTGAAGTCGGGAAGAAGAAACAAAAGCATGGAACTCCTAAATATAAGGGAAAATATAAAGCCTGACAACAACACATAAATTACAAACCGTGTATATCAATACGTATTGCAACGTAAAGACACGGGAGAATTAAAAACACTATAACCCCAAGGTAATAGTAGAAGAAAATAAATTCCTCCGGTGGCAGATGAAACAGAAGAATGAAGGATACAATAGCCAAGAAAATATCAAGAATCAGAACTGGATTAAGCATTTTCACAATCTTTTGAAAGTATGAATTAAGGAAGAAAGTATAGATGTGGTGAAAATAATGGAACGGAAGAGGTCAATTTATAGCAAAATATCAGACATAGTAATCGAGGCAGATTACCGCATTTAATCAAAGAGGATCATAATTTCCTTGGTTACCGGAGAATCAAATCTTTTATAGATTTCAAGGATTATCTTTAGATTCCTTGAAATCCGAAAATCCACCGTGACTACGTCAAATGTTAAATCTCTACCTCAAACTTTTGTGACAGCTTCACTCGTACTCTTCACATATTCGAATTGTTTATCTATATTACTCAATGGTAATAAAACTCTAATTTTCAACTCATGTTCGTCATGAAAACATTCTTATTGTTAGCCATGACGACCTCGATCAAATTTAGGGACGAAATTTCTTTAACGGGTAGGCACTGTGACGACCCGGAAATTTCTGACCAAATTTAAACTTAATCTTTAAACTATGAAAATTTTAATCTTTAAACTTAATCTTTAAACATCAGGCAAACGGAAATTTCTGACCAAGTGTTAAGCATGAAAATTTTAGCGGACGCAAATTTTTACTAATTTGCTATAATTCGCTGTCAGTGTGTCTAATCTTGATGGGAACACTATTCTAACTTGGTTTTTACTGTTCTCGGGAGATAAGGACAAGGAGGAAGCTCGGAAATAATAACTGAGCAGTTGCTGGTAATTGGTGAGTGGGTCTATCTACGGATAGAGTTTAAGTAGCATGTCATGCTACTGTGGTTGACTCTTTTACCATGCATAGTGTAGGAATTGCTATGTTAGAATAATATCGTTTGCCTGATGTTGTAAGTGATTTATGTGTACACTGTGTGAATGACACCAGTCGGGCCTAGGGAGACTGGGGACTCGAGACCGTGCCTAGGAGAGGTTAGAGTCCGTATGAGGTCAACCGTGCCTAGGGGAGGTTGGGTCCATAGGCTACTGATTGTGAAGTATAGTGTGAATGATGCACCCCCTGCATCTGGATAACTATACTGTGAATTGAGTAGCAGGGACTATCGGTAGACTCAGGCCCGATCAGCTGGGAGTCGTGTGCTCGTACAAGCCGCCGATCCTCGTATTGTCTTATTGTATGCTAGTTGGTAGTTAGCAAGTCTTGTTGTTAGTATATAGCTTGTGTGTGGCTTAAGCTATATCTGTTAGATAGATTCCATTCACTTAGCGGTACGCTAATCCCCCACATGTTTCCCCCTTTGCAGGTTTAGGTACTGCTAGTCGGGATGGGTATGGATGCTGAAGACATGTTTGACAACCTTACTCTGATGTGGACTTTTGTTTAAATAATGTTTTGTAATAACGTAACACTGTTGTGTAAGCTTAAACTTAATTATACGGTTTAATGTAATGACGTGACTTATATTGTGTTTATTATTAAAGTCTTCCGCTGTGTATAAAAAAAAAAGGCCGGTGTTACAAATATATAAGTTCATAATTAATATGTTACACTGTACATTCTTCAATTTTGATTCAAGAATCATTAACTATACTCACTACATTCACAGCGATATACATTCTTCCATAAGAATCATAACAACCATTTTCAGAAAAATTCGATTACACATTTTGATTTTTGACATATCAGAATCCGAGTCAAGATTTAACAGATGATATCACTATTAGATTTTCACATCTTACAAAACCATACTTTGAATTCAAAACTGTGCTAGATCCTTTGATATTATTATTACCGAAAATAATTTTACAATTCCTTTTCAAAGTAGCCAGTTTTGTCACACCTCCAGCAAATCAACTTCAAATTTTCATTCGAATAAGCCTTATTATAACGATTACCCCTTCATCATTGTTACAGGGGAACCTTTTATATCTTGCCACATTAGCAGTAAACTTACCAACAACTTCATTGATCTTTGACCTTCCAAAAAATCATTATACTCATTGAAACTCTATCATGTACTCATCCACATCTTGTAACAATAATTGTCATACCAACTACAGGGAATTAGCAATCAGTATTTTGAATCTCGCAGTGTTTCTACATCAACAGTTATATGCATACATATAACAATTATATTTAGAATTATGATCTTCCATTATGAAATTCTGAAAAGCGCCCAGCCTACGAATCAGTTCTTGAAATTTTGAAAAATGCTGATGAAGCAGCAAAAACTGTAAACGACCTTAACAGCCAAAAGTTTGATGATAAAGAATAGTGAGTTGGCAAAGCTCAGAAAAACAGAAGGTTTGGAACTGGAAAACGGATTGAGCAAACCATGAAGGAGGTTGTAGACAAATCACAAAGACTAAACCTGCCTTCAAAGAATCAAAATGATTCAGTGTCTGTTGAAGTCATTAACGAATACCTTACTTCTGACTCTAAACCTTTGCAGACAAATATTCTTCATCACCTTTCGATATTAGAAATTCTAAGATATCATCGTATTTTTCATTATAAATATCCTCGATATTTCTGAAGATATTTTCATAACTATCCTTATCTGAAATCATTTATCTTCTTGCGTTATCTGTATTACATCATAAAGGAAACTGTTTAGTTTTTATATTCTGTAAACCTTCGAGTTTAAAATATGAATGTTTTGAAGTAGTGTTGGGAATTGAAGCTTGAGCTAGTATAATATAATGACACTTGATCAACGTGATTATAGTACAGTAAGTCATGTTGAGTTTCTAATGGAACGTGATAAAGGTTCATAGATCATACCCTCATCATGAACCATGTTACAAAACTCTTTCATTCTTTTTAACCTCTAAACATATCAAGAAAATATTTTTCTTGATGATTCGGTCTTTTCCGGATATTCTGATAATTTGACAAATCAAATCGTGCTATTACCTTTCTTTTCTACTTTGTATATTATGATCATTCGAAACTCCATACCTACAAATTCTGGACCATTATTCGCTTGACTTGAAGTCGGGAAGAAGAAACAAAAGCATGGAACTCCTAAATATAAGGGAAAATATAAACCCTGACAACAACACATAAATTACAAACCGTGTATATCAATACGTATTGCAACATAAAGACACGGGAGAATTAAAAACACTATAACCCCAAGGTAATAGTAGAAGAAAATAAATTCCTCCGGTGGCAGATGAAACAGAAGAATGAAGGATACAATAGCCAAGAAAATATCAAGAATCAGAACTGGATTAAGCATTTTCACAATCTTTTGAAAGTATGAATTAAGGAAGAAAGTATAGAGGTGGAGAAAATAATGGAACGGAAGAGGTCAATTTATAGCAAAATATCAGACATAGTAATCGAGGCAGATTACCGCATTTAATCAAAGAGGATCATAATTTCCTTGGTTACCGGAGAATCAAATCTTTTATAGATTTCAAGGATTATCTTTAGATTCCTTGAAATCCGAAAATCCACCGTGACTACGTCAAATGTTAAATCTCTACCTCAAACTTTTGTGACAGCTTCACTCGTACTCTTCACATATTCAAATTGTTTATCTATATTACTCAATGGTAATAAAACTCTAATTTTCAACTCATATTCGTCATGAAAACATTCTTATTGTTAGCCATGACGACCTCGATCAAATTTCGGGACGAAATTTCTTTAACGGGTAGGTACTGTGACGACCCGGAAATTTCTGACCAAATTTAAACTTAATCTTTAAACTATGAAAATTTTAATCTTTAAACATAATCTTTAAACATCAGGCAAACGGAAATTTCTGACCAAGTGTTAAGCATGAAAATTTTAGCGGACGCAAATTTTTACTAATTTGCTATAATTCGCTGTCAGTGTGTCTAATCTTGATGGGAACACTATTCTAACTTGGTTTTTGCTGTTCTCAGGAGATAAGGACACGGAGGAAGCTCAGAAATAATAACTGAGCAGTTGCTGGTAATTGGTGAGTGGGTCTATCTACGGATAGAGTTTAAGTAGCATATCATGCTACTGTGGTTGACTCTTTTACCATGCATAGTGTAGGAATTGCTATGTTAGAATAATATCGTTTGCCTGATGTTGTATGTGATTTATGTGTACACTGTGTGAATGACACCAGTCGGGCCTAGGGCGACTGGGGACTCGAGACCGTGCCTAGGAGAGGTTAGAGTCCGTATGAGGTCAACCGTGCCTAGGGGAGGTTGGGTCCATAGGCTACTGATTGTGAAGTATAGTGTGAATGATGCACCCCCTGCATCTGGATAACTATACTGTGAATTGAGTAGCAGGGACTATCGGTAGACTCAGGCCCGATCAGCTGGGAGTCGTGTGCTCGTACAAGCCGCCGATCCTCGTATTGTCTTATTGTATGCTAGTTGGTAGTTAGCAAGTCTTGTTGTTAGTATATAGCTTGTGTGTGGCTTAAGCTATATCTGTTAGATAGATTCCATTCACTTAGCGGTACGCTAATCCCCCACATGTTTCCCCCTTTGCAGGTTTAGGTACTGCTAGTCGGGATGGGTATGGATGCTGAAGACATGTTTGACAACCCTACTCTGATGTGGACTTTTGTTTAAATAATGTTTTGTAATAACGTAACACTGTTGTGTAAGCTTAAACTTAATTATACGGTTTAATGTAATGACGTGACTTATATTGTGTTTATTATTAAAGTCTTCCGCTGTGTATAAAAAAAAAAAAGGCCGGTGTTACAAATATATAAGTTCACAATTAATATGTTACACTGTACATTCTTCAATTTTGATTCAAGAATCATTAACTATACTCACTACATTCACAGCGATATACATTCTTCCATAAGAATCATAACAACCATTTTCAGAAAAATTCGATTACACATTCTGATTTTTGACATATCAGAATCCGAGTCAAGATTTAACAGATGATATCACTATTAGATTTTCACATCTTACAAAACCATACTTTGAATTCAAAACTGTGCTAGATCCTTTGACATTATTATTACCGAAAATAATTTTGCAATTCCTTTTCAAAGTAGCCAGTTTTGTCACACCTCCAGCAAATCAACTTCAAATTTTCATTCGAATAAGCCTTATTATAACGATTACCCCTTCATCATTGTTACAGGGGAACCTTTTATATCTTGCCACATTAGCAGTAAACTTACCAACAACTTCATTAATCTTTGACCTTCCAAAAAATCATTATACTCATTGAAACTCTATCATGTACTCATCCACATCTTGTAACAATAATTGTCATACCAACTACAGGGAATTAGCAATCAGTATTTTGAATCTCGCAGTGTTTTTACATCAACAGTTATATGCATACATATAACAATTATCTTTTAGAATTATGATCTTCCATTATGAAATTCTGAAAAGCGCCCAGCCTACGAATCAGTTCTCGAAATTTTGAAAAATGCTGGTGAAGCAGCAAAAACTGTAAACGACCTTAACAGCCAAAAGTTTGATGATAAAGAATAGTGCGTTGGCAAAGCTCAGAAAAAGAGAAGGTTTAGAACTGGAAAACGGATTGAGCAAACCATGAAGGAGGTTGTAGACAAATCACAAAGACTAAACCTGCCTTCAAAGAATCAAAATGATTCAGTGTCTGTTGAAGTCATTAACGAATACCTTACTTCTAACTCTAAACCTTTGCAGACAAATATTCTTCATCACCTTTCGATATTAGAAATTCTAAGATATCATCGTATCTTTCATTATAAATATCCTCGATATTTCTGAAGATATTTTCATAACTATCCTTATCTGAAATCATTTATCTTCTTGCGTTATCTGTATTACATCATAAAGGAAACTGTTTAGTTTTTATATTCTGTAAACCTTCGAGTTTAAAATATGAATGTTTTGAAGTAGTGTTGGGAATTGAAGCATGAGTTAGTATAATATAATGACACTTGATCAACGTGATTATAGTACAGTAAGTCATGCTGAGTTTCTAATGGAACGTGATAACGGTTCATAGATCATACCCTCATCATGAACCATGTTACATAACTCTTTCATTCTTTTTAACCTCTAAACATATCAAGAAAATATTTTTCTTGATGATTCGGTCTTTTCCGGATATTCTGATAATTTGACAAATCAAATCGTGCTATTACCTTTCTTTTCTACTTTGTATATTATGATCATTCGAAACTCCATACCTACAAATTCTGGACCATTATTCGCTTGACTTGAAGTCGGGAAGAAGAAACAAAAGCATGGAACTCCTAAATATAAGGGAAAATATAAAGCCTGATAACAACACATAAATTACAAACCGTGTATATCAATACGTATTGCAACGTAAAGACACGGGAGAATTAAAAACACTATAACCCCAAGGTAATAGTAGAAGAAAATAAATTCCTCCGGTGGCAGATGAAACAGAAGAATGAAGGATACAATAGCCAAGAAAATATCAAGAATCAGAACTGGATTAAGCATTTTCATAATCTTTTGAAAGTATGAATTAAGGAAGAAAGTATAGATGTGGAGAAAATAATGGAACGGAAGAGGTCAATTTATATCAAAATATCAGACATAGTAATCGAGGCAGATTACCGCATTTAATCAAAGAGGATCATAATTTCCTTGGTTACCGGAGAATCAAATCTTTTATAGATTTCAAGGATTATTTTTAGATTCCTTGAAATCCGAAAATCCACCGTGACTACGTCAAATGTTAAATCTCTACCTCAAACTTTTGTGACAGCTTCACTCGTACTCTTCACATATTCGAATTGTTTATCTATATTACTCAATGGTAATAAAACTCTAATTTTCAACTCATATTCGTCATGAAAACATTCTTATTGTTAGCCATGACGACCTCGATCAAATTTCGGGACGAAATTTCTTTAACGGGTAGGTACTGTGACGACCCGGAAATTTCTGACCAAATTTAAACTTAATCTTTAAACTATGAAAATTTTAATCTTTAAACATAATCTTTAAACATCAGGCAAACGGAAATTTCTGACCAAGTGTTAAGCATGAAAATTTTAGCGGACGCAAATTTTTACTAATTTGCTATAATTCGCTGTCAGTGTGTCTAATCTTGATGGGAACACTATTCTAACTTGGTTTTTGCTGTTCTCAGGAGATAAGGACAAGGAGGAAGCTCAGAAATAATAACTGAGCAGTTGCTGGTAATTGGTGAGTGGGTCTATCTACGGATAGAGTTTAAGTAGCATATCATGCTACTGTGGTTGACTCTTTTACCATGCATAGTGTAGGAATTGCTATGTTAGAATAATATCGTTTGCCTGATGTTGTATGTGATTTATGTATACACTGTGTGAATGACACCAGTCGGGCCTAGGGAGACTGGGGACTCGAGACCGTGCCTAGGAGAGGTTAGAGTCCGTATGAGGTCAACCGTGCCTAGGAGAGGTTGGGTCCATAGGCTACTGATTGTGAAGTATAGTGTGAATGATGCACCCCCTGCATCTGGATAACTATACTGTGAATTGAGTAGCAGGGACTATCGGTAGACTCAGGCCCGATCAGCTGGGAGTCGTGTGCTCGTACAAGCCGCCGATCCTCGTATTGTCTTATTGTATGCTAGTTGGTAGTTAGCAAGTGTTGTTGTTAGTATATAGCTTGTGTGTGGCTTAAGCTATATCTGTTAGATAGATTCCATTCACTTAGCGGTACGCTAATCCCCCACATGTTTCCCCCTTTGCAGGTTTAGGTACTGCTAGTCGGGATGGGTATGGATGCTGAAGACATGTTTGACAACCCTACTCTGATGTGGACTTTTGTTTAAATAATGTTTTGTAATAACGTAACACTGTTGTGTAAGCTTAAACTTAATTATACGGTTTAATGTAATGACGTGACTTATATTGTGTTTATTATTAAAGTCTTCCGCTGTGTATAAAAAAAAAAAAAAAAAAAAGGCCGGTGTTACAAATATATAAGTTCACAATTAATATGTTACACTGTACATTCTTCAATTTTGATTCAAGAATCATTAACTATACTCACTACATTCACAGCGATATACATTCTTCCATAAGAATCATACCAACCATTTTCAGAAAAATTCGATTACACATTCTGCTTTTTGACATATCAGAATCCGAGTCAAGATTTAACAGATGATATCACTATTAGATTTTCACATCTTACAAAACCATACTTTGAATTCAAAACTGTGCTAGATCCTTTGACATTATTATTACCGAAAATAATTTTGCAATTCCTTTTCAAAGTAGCCAGTTTTGTCACACCTCCAGCAAATCAACTTCAAATTTTCATTCGAATAAGCCTTATTATAACGATTACCCCTTCATCATTGTTACAGGGGAACCTTTTATATCTTGCCACATTAGCAGTAAACTTACCAACAACTTCATTGATCTTTGACCTTCCAAAAAATCATTATACTCATTGAAACTCTATCATGTACTCATCCACATCTTGTAACAATAATTGTCATACTAACTACAGGGAATTAGCAATCAGTATTTTGAATCTCGCAGTGTTTCTACATCAACAGTTATATGCATACATATAACAATTATCTTTTAGAATTATGATCTTCCATTATGAAATTCTGAAAAGCGCCCAGCCTACGAATCAGTTCTCGAAATTTTGAAAAATGCTGATGAAGCAGCAAAAACTGTAAACGACCTTAACAGCCAAAAGTTTGATGATAAAGAATAGTGCGTTGGCAAAGCTCAGAAAAAGAGAAGGTTTGAAACTGGAAAACGGATTGAGCAAACCATGAAGGAGGTTGTAGACAAATCACAAAGACTAAACCTGCCTTCAAAGAATCAAAATGATTCAGTGTCTGTTGAAGTCATTAACGAATACCTTACTTCTGACTCTAAACCTTTGCAGACAAATATTCTTCATCACCTTTCGATATTAGAAATTCTAAGATATCATCGTATCTTTCATTATAAATATCCTCGATATTTCTGAAGATATTTTCATAACTATCCTTATCTGAAATCATTTATCTTCTTGCGTTATCTGTATTACATCATAAAGGAAACTGTTTAGTTTTTATATTCTGTAAACCTTCGAGTTTAAAATATGAATGTTTTGAAGTAGTGTTGGGAATTGAAGCATGAGTTAGTATAATATAATGACACTTGATCAACGTGATTATAGTACAGTAAGTCATGCTGAGTTTCTAATGGAACGTGATAAAGGTTCATAGATCATACCCTCATCATGAACCATGTTACATAACTCTTTCATTCTTTTTAACCTCTAAACATATCAAGAAAATATTTTTCTTGATGATTCGGTCTTTTCCGGATATTCTGATAATTTGACAAATCAAATCGTGCTATTACCTTTCTTTTCTACTTTGTATATTATGATCATTCGAAACTCCATGCCTACAAATTCTGGACCATTATTCGCTTGACTTGAAGTCGGGAAGAAGAAACAAAAGCATGGAACTCCTAAATATAAGGGAAAATATAAAGCCTGACAACAACACATAAATTACAAACCGTGTATATCAATACGTATTGCAACGTAAAGACACGGGAGAATTAAAAACACTATAACCCCAAGGTAATAGTAGAAGAAAATAAATTCCTCCGGTAGCAGATGAAACAGAAGAATGAAGGATACAATAGCCAAGAAAATATCAAGAATCAGAACTGGATTAAGCATTTTCACAATCTTTTGAAAGTATGAATTAAGGAAGAAAGTATAGAGGTGGAGAAAATAATGGAACGGAAGAGGTCAATTTATAGCAAAATATTAAACATAGTAATCGAGCAGATTACCGCATTTAATCAAAGAGGATCATAATTTCCTTGGTTACTGGAGAATCAAATCTTTTATAGATTTCAAGGATTATCTTTAGATTCCTTGAAATCCGAAAATCCACCGTGACTACGTCAAATGTTAAATCTCTACCTCAAACTTTTGTGACAGCTTCACTCGTACTCTTCACATATTCGAATTGTTTATCTATATTACTCAATGGTAATAAAACTCTAATTTTCAACTCATATTCGTCATTAAAACATTCTTATTGTTAGCCATGACGACCTCGATCAAATTTCGGGACGAAATTTCTTTAACGGGTAGGTACTGTGACGACCCGGAAATTTCTGACCAAATTTAAACTTAATCTTTAAACTATTAATGTTTTCGACACGATAAGCAAAGTCTGTAAGGTTGAATCTCAAAACTTTAAACTATTTAATTACCCTTCGTTTGTTCTCGACGATTCGCGAACAATTATATGTAATAGATACATATATATACTATAACTTGAAAGCGTAACAAGGTATTAATTGTATGATACCGTACATTAAACTTATTGGTTTAAATATCTATTTGAATATATATGATAAGTTGGAATATTAATTGTATGAATAACTTGCGATGTGTATTTTACAACGTGTTTATAAATATTGAAAATATATATTAACTTGATTATAAAACGTTTGATAATACTATTATATTAGTAAATAACAAGACGATGATTTATAGAAGTAAATGACCAAAACACTCAAATGTATAGATTATATTTTGAGTGGTATAGTTTATGGATAATTTAAGTCTATATTTTGACAAAGGTACGAGTCGCGAAACGTAAAGTACAAGTTTTCTCAGTGTACGAAAGGACGTTCGAAAAACCGGAATCGGGACATAAGTCAAACTTAAACGTACAAGACATCGGAACCAAAATTACAAGTTAACTATGCACGAGAATATAATATAATATATAAATAATTATATAAATTAAATAAATATATAAAAAATATGTAGACAAAGAAAAAGCCAAAATGATCATGAGCTGGAAAGGGGACCTCCACGATCGCGGAGCCCCCACACACAAAAACACAGCGATCGTGAAGCTGTGGGTTCCAGATCTGGACAGTCTGTCCATGCGATCGCATGAAAATTGAACTGAAACCCCATGCGATCGCATGGGGACCAATTTCAGAATGCCTATAAATAGGTCGAACATTTTTCTGCTAGATCCATCCACAATCTCTCTAATCAATATATTACTCCGTATGTATTCATTTTATTATTTATATTATTATTATTATTATTATTATTATTATTATTATTATTATTATTATTATTATTATTATTATTATTATTATTTATCCTAATATTATTATTAGTATTAATATTATTAGTATTGTACATAAAATACTACGATGACGTCATGAGCGTGTCACTTTCAAAATGGGTTTTCGAGCTGGATAGAGCTAAGGAAACTATGGGTTATAGCTATGGAGGTTATGGGTAATGTTCATGGGTATTGTTCGCAAGTCAAACCTAGTGTTTATCATCTCTGTTGCGTCTACGTACTTTCCTGCAATATTGAATCACAATATTGATACGTGAGCATTCATATCTTATCTTTTATATATTAATAGTGTATCCATGTCTAGTGCTCGAGTATATATGTTTATGCATGCTTGTATGCTAAATTTTGTCGTTAGATAGTTTATGATGAATCACGAATTTAATACATATACTACTAATAAAAAGTATATGATATGCATGTTATTGAAAAGCTGACGAAAAATCAATAACTTTTCATTTAGAAATCGCGTAATTTCGATGAACGAATTAAAAGATATGGACAACTGAATTATGATTAACGTTAATTGGAATTGCTTTTGAATCTGCAATTAATATTTAAACAACTTGTTTATAAGATTGATAAATTTGATTTTTAAATATTACCAGCCGCGTAAATGAATTCTTATATAAGGCACGTCTCGTTTTGTTGAACAATTGTCAAACTTGACTTTTTGAAATGACTTTTGATAACTTTTATATGTCGATCTCGAGCATTAGGATTGTGATACATTATGACCTGACCTTGCTTGATAGACATTTATTGACCAACATATGTTCTCCAGATTGAGATCTACGGTTATTTGGTATTCCGAGTTTCGGTCACATTTCGGTGAACGACTTTATGTGCTGCTAAGGTGAGTTTCATTTACTCCCTTTTTAATTACTTTTGCAATATATATTTTTGGGCTGAGAATACATGCACTTTATTTTAAACGCAATGGATACAAGGACATACTAAATTCTACACCGAGTTTGAACCAAAAATCCCTTAGCTTTGGTAACTAGTAACTGCCGGTTATAAGAACTGGTGGGCGCGAGTAGTTATATATGGATCCATAGGGCATGACATCCCCGTCCGTTCCAGGTATAGAGACCCTAGCCTGAACTATAAAGCGGACGTATGCTATTTGAGGTTAGTACACGTTGGATTGTGAAAGGACCCGTCCTAATCCATCTGGACAAAGTCCATATCGATTATAAACGATTCACAACAGTTGATTACATCGCGAGGTACTTGACCTCTATATGATACATTTTACAAACATTGCATTCGTTTTTTTTTTTTTGAAAAAAAAATCTTTCATTACAACGAAAGTTGACGGCATGCATACCATTTCATATTATATCTAACTATAATTGACTTAATAATGATCTTGATGAACTCAACGACTCGAATGCAACGTCTTTTGAAATATGTCATGAATGACTCCTAGTAATATCTTTAAAATGAGCAAATGCACAGCGGAAGATTTCTTTCGTACCTGAGAATAAACATGCTTTAAAGTGTCAACCAAAAGGTTGGTGAGTTCATTAGTTTAACATAAATAATCATTTCATAATTTTAATAGACCACAAGATTTCATATTTCCATTTTTCATAAACATACGTCCCCTGCATAGAGACAAAAATATCATTCATATGGATTGAACACCTGGTAACCGACATTCACAATATGCATATAAGAATATCCCCATCATTCCGGGATCCTCCTTCGGACATAATATAAATTTCGAAGTACTAAAGCATCCGGTACTTTGGATGGGGCTTGTTGGGCCCGATAGATCTATCTTTAGAGTTCGCGTCAATTAGGGTGTCTGTTCCCTAATTCTTAGATTACCAGACTTAATAAAAAGGGGCATATTCGATTTCGATAATTCAACCATATAATGCAGTTTCGATTACTTGTGTCTATTTCGTAAAACATTTATAAAAATTTCGCATATATTCTCATCCCAAAAATATAAAGGGTAAAAAAAAAAGTAAATGAAACTCACTCTATAATATTTTGTAGTAAAAATATTCATACGATGATACTGAACAATGCAGGGTTGGCCTTGAATTCACGAACCTATATAATTTGTATATATATTAAAACATATGATAGAAATATCATAATTTCATTTATTAATGTATATTATTTATATATATATTTTATAGTTATATAAGATTTATACTAGATTTCATTTTAAAACATATACTTTATGTTATATCTTATATTATATGTTTTATGTATTTATCTTTTATATATATTTAAAGTGATTAATATAGTTATATTAATATCTATATATATATATATAAGATTACATATAAAAAAAATATACCTAATTTGTTGCATCTAAGTTTTTATAAAGTTAATATGTTTGATATATAGTTATATGAGATATTAATATAATTATAGTATATGTAAATAGTATATTTTATGTAATAAATATTTATTTGTTCCAAAAATGATAGTTTTTGATTATAATTCTCATAATAATAATATTAGTAGTTTTTGGTAAAAAGAATGATTTAGTAATAATGTAGTGAAAATAATAATTTTTGACATTAGTACATAATACTTAATAATAATAACTATAACAATATTAAGAATGATAATCTTTAATAATAACAATTTTGTTAATAATAATAATAATAATAATAATAATAATAATAATAATAATAATAATAATAATAATAATAATAATAATAATAATAATAATAATAATAATAATAATAATGAATCTACAATGATACTAATACTATTATTAATCCTAATAATAATAGTTTGTATTATTTTCATAATGACAATTATAATATTAAGCCTAATCATAAAAATACATATATTGATACTAATAATACTAATAACCATGAATAATACTTAATGATTTTTCATAATAGCAAAATGATAATAATCATAATCATAATGTTACTAATACTTAATAATAATAATAATTTATAATTACTACTCATTTTAGTAATATTAATAACAATAATAATTTTAATACTAGAATTGATAACAATAACAATAACAATCATAACAATAATAATCATATTAATAATAATAATAATAATAATTAACATTAATAAGTAATAATAATATTGATAAAAATAAATAAACAATGAAGACTACCTCTCAAAGGATGAAGTCCCCAAAAAAATTGAAAACAACCCATGCCCGGAATCGAACCCGAGACCTTAATTTCATACCTAACAACTTTCCAAATCCTTAATTTCATCTTAATCATAACAGAAAGCTTCAATTTAGTCGAAGAATAAAAGTTGACTTTTTATCTCAAAATCTTTGACTCAAAAATTCGTAATCGATACCATGAATTGAGGATTGAAATTCTGCAGATAGTTTAAGTATAAGATAACTAACAACACTACAATTCCACTTTCCTTTAATTTGTTTCGAATCCGATTGAAGGTTTAATGGGTTTGAAGTTTATGCCAGCGAGAGAAAAAAAAATATATAAAGACATCTGCTTCTTTAATCAATTCGTAGGAGTGGGTAATAATAGCCTGCTCAAGGATTGATTCCACAAATAAGTCTTGATCAAAATTTTTTTTTTTTTTTTGTAGGGTTGATGAAAAAGACAGTGAGACTCACGAGTAGAACAGAAGAGTAACAAAACAAAAGAAAAAAAAATCAGATAAAGATATACGCTGGTAATCTGTTTCTCTATTTTATATATTTATTTAATTTAATATTATAATTTATTAAATATATAAAATATAATGATATGTTCATAATAAAAAAAATGTTTTTAGATAATATTATCTATTTCTTAATCATTGACTTCATAAATTTAATAAATAATATTAATAAGTAATAATACAAAATAATATATTAATTATCGTATAAAAAAATGATAATAATAATATTATTAATCATAATATTAATACTAATTATAATAATGATAATATTAATATCGGTAATATTAATATAACCATTTATATAATATCCCATTTTATATCTACATGTTATATATTTAAACTAATAATATTAACAATACTAATATTAATATTAATATTGAAATTAATAATAAAAGTAATCATAATATTATCACAACAATCATGTTTTCAACTTGTAATTGTATATATTAATATTACACTCTTTTAGTTATGTAGTGTTTAATAATTACATAATATAGATAACATATATTTAATATTTAATGTTTATACATTTTTATATATTACAATATACATATTATCAACCATTTTATAAAGAATCACATTTAACTATATATATATATATATATATATATATATATATATATATATATATATATATATATATATATATATATATATATATATATTAATAACAATTTAATTATTAGTTTACATATTTATTTCTAATGATTATTGTTACTACTTATTGTATATTCAAATTACGTTATTTAAACAAAGACACTTTAATAAACAAGTTTTATTATATCGAAAACGTTTTCACACGTTTAAAAAAAATAGATCAATCAAGCATTATGAAATTCAATTCTCCACTAACTTTTGTCTAACATTCGATAAATGACACTTTGTTCTTATTTGTAAATCACTTCACCAACTTTTCCGAATACCGTTAAAAGAAACGATTTCTCAAATCAACATGGGCCTCGTAACAGAAGCTCGTAACCATACAATGTATCTGATAAATCAATCATTTGATATTATCTTTTAATCTCGGCGATAATTATAATAAACTTATATTGAAACAAAATACGTTCATGTAAAGTATTATATATCTAATACTTGGTTAATGTTTTCAATTAATAAGTATATATATATATATATATATACATATCAATATGCACATAAATGTTCGTGAATCGTCAGGCATGGTCGAGGGGTAATTGATTACATGAATATAGTTTCAAACTTTTCAAGACTCAACATTACAGATTTTGCTTATCGTGTCGGAAACATATAAAGATTAAAGTTTAAATTTGGTCGAAAATTCCCGGGTCATCACAGTACCTACCCGTTAAAGAAATTTCGTCCCCGAAATTTGATAGAGGTCATCATGGATAACAATAAGAATGTTTTCCTGATGAATATGAGTTGATAATAGAGTTTTATCATCATTGAGTAATATAGATAAAACCATTTGATTTTGTGAAGAGTACATATTAAGATATCACCAAAGAGTGAAATGAGTAGGTATAGATTTGTCATATATTTTGACGTAGATAGGATTGATTTCCAAGTTCAAGAGGTTGGAGAAAATCTTCGTAATAAGATTTGATTCTTCGGTAATCAAGGGAATTAGGATCCGTTTTAAATGCGATCATCTGTTTTGATTGCTCTGTCGAGTATCTTACTATAAATCCACTCCCGTCGTTTCCTTACAACTCGCAACTTCTATTCTTCCTCCTTTAATTCGTACTTTGAATCATTTGTCAATATGCTCCATCCAGTTCTGGTTCTCGATATACTTCTAACCTTCATATCTGTCATCCTTCTTTTCCATTTACCACCGGAAGAATCTATTCAATTCTACTATACTCTAGGTTTTATAGTGTTCTTAGTTCTCCCGTGTCTTTATATTGCTATATGCATCGATATATATGGTTTGTAAATTATGTGTCGTTGTCAGGATTTATATCTTTCCTTATTCTTCGAAGTCCATGCTTTTATTTCCTATAATCCTTGTCATCCACAGTTAATGCTCTCTCCTATTTGCTGCGATTTATACCCCCAATTTACACTTCAAAACTTCATTCTTTCATTTCCTCTTCTTGTCATTAAGCATCGCATGTAATGGTCCTGAATTAGTAGGTATGAAGTTTTGGATGAACATAGTTAATGTTCTAAGAAGAAATTGTATTAGCACGATTTTGATTGGTTAATTTACCAGAATTCAAGAGAAAAGATAGAACTATCAATAAAATGTGTTCTTGATATGTTTAGAGATTAAGTAGAATGCAAGAGTCGTGTAAATGGCACACGATGATGGTATGTTCTGTGAATCATCACGTTTCATTAGAAACTTAGCATGACTTACTGTAATATAATCACGTTGATCAAGTGTCATTATATTATACTAACTCATGCATCAATTCCCAACATTACTTCAATAACATTCATATTTTAAGCTCGAAAGTTTACAGAATATAGAAACTAACATTTTCTATATGATGTAATACTGATAGAACCAAGAGATTAATGATTTCAGATAAGATTAGCCATGAAAATATATCCAGAAATATCGAGGATATTTATAATGAAAGATACGATAATATCTCGGAATATCTAAGATCAGAGGATGATAGAAACTATTGTCCGTAAAGGTTTAGAGTAAGGAGTAAGATTTTCACTAAAGACTTTAGCAGACATTGAATCATTTGGATTCTTTGAAGTCAAACTTATTCTTTGTGATTTGTCCACGGCTTTCTTCATAGTTTCGCATAATCTGCTTTTCGGTACTAAATTTTCTCTTGAATATTTCCAATATAATGATACACAGGAAGCACGAAGAGGTATATAATTTCGGACGAGAATATTTATAAAAAATATCTTCAGAAATATCGAAGATATTGATGATGATATTTTGGAATTTCTAAGTTCGATGATTGATGGAGAAAGATTTTCCGCAAGATTTTAACATGACTTCGGAGCAAGATATTCTCTAAAGATTTCAACGGATCCAGAATTATCTGGATTCTTTGAATATAGGGTATGGTCCTTGTATTTATCCTCGGTCTCCTTCGTGGTTAGCTCAATCCGTTTTCCAGTTCCAACTTTTCTGAGTTTTTTCAACATACTAATCTTTATCATTAAACTTTCGATGATTATGGTCGTTTACGGTTGTCTATGGTTTCTGCTGCTTCATTCAGCTTTTTCAACATTCAGAGTATTGATTTGTGACTGAGTGCTTTTCAGAATTCCAGAAGGAGAGATCATAATTCAAAAAGATAAATGTCGTACATATAACTGTTGATGTAGATATGCTGTGAGTTTTCAAAGTACTGATTGCTGATTCCTGGTAATTGATATGGCAGTTCTCGTTACAAGATGCGGATGATTACATGACGAGACTTCAATAGATAAATATACTTATTTGTCGAAGAGATTTAAACCAAAGAGCGACGAGTTTGCTGGTACATCTGCTGGTAATATGGTGAAATATAAAAGGTTCCCCGATAACAATAAATGAGCACGCATATATATCAAGGTTATAGTAAGGTTGTTTCGAACGAAAAGTCGAAGTTATCTTGCTGAAGCTGTGACAAAATTCGCTACTTTGAAAAGAGATTATCAAGTTATTTTGGGTAATAATAACACTAAGGAATTAGCACAACTACGTGTTAAACGTTTATTCAGTTTCCGAAAGTTTTTCAGTTGCATAACTATATGCATCGATCTTTTCTTCCATAGATGAAGTGCGGTTGATTCATCCTATCGATTGAGGTGTTTTCAAGAATCATTAAAGGTTTGAACGTAGATTGTAATTGTGAAGATACGAATGGGGTTTAAAATGAAATCAAGTGGCAAACTTGAAGAATTGTTTAGTTTCATATGTTATAATCAATATTTTAATTCATTTTAATTGTCCAGTGTTGGTAGTCCACAGTTGATAGTCCACAGTAACAGTCCAGTAATTCATATATAGTTTAATATATAATATTCGAATTAATTAATAAATATCGTGACCCGTGTACATGTCTCAGACTCGATCACAACTCAAAGTATATATATTATTTGAGAATCAACCTCAACCCTGTATAGAGAACTCGATCATTACTGCATATAGAGTGTCTATGGTGATTCTAAATAATATATATAGATGCGTCGATATGATATGTCAAAACCTTGTATACGTGTCCCGATATTTAAAGTGCGTAAAATAAATAACAGAAATTAAATGACGATAATTAAAGTGCGTAAAGTAAATAACAGAAATTAAATGACGATAAATAAAATTGCGAGAATGTAAATTGCGATAAATAAACTGCGATAAATAAATTGCGATAATTAAATGGTAATACGGATTTAACAGTTAGCTAGGAACAGTTAGCTAGGATTTTGTTAGCGTGGATTCTTAATAGAATTTCATATTGTTAATTAATCTGTTTCTAATCAATTTTTATTGTGTCCATTATTTCTTCATTATGCCACTTGTTGGATTCTGATAGGTCAAAATCCAAATATGTAATTGGATGAATATGGTTATTCTATGGTGAACGGATTTATATATCGGTGGATGTAAGTAGGATAGTATATGACTGTTGAAACAGATTCGAAGAATGTACAATGTAACTTATTAATGTGAAATTTAAATATTCCTCGGGTATTACCTACCCGTTAAAATATTTTCACCATTAACAGTTTGTACAAGAGAATTTTTAATTACAATCTTTATGAAAACATATATACATATATATTTTCTTCAGATGTATTCATGGATTTAATGAGTTAATATGATATTAAACTCATTTGCTTTTCGGTTGGAACTAGAATAAATAATCTCTAAAACTTTAGAGATTACATATTCGACATGTCGAACGAAGATCATACTCAAAGTACAGATGATGATATTGAAGCATGGATTGTTGATGGTACTGGTGCTGTTATTGATTGTACTGTTGGTGTCGGTGATGTTGTTGAAGCTGGTACATTTTGCACCATATTCTCCGAATTGATTATTCGAGCGCGAAGTTCGTTGACTTATTACTCCAGGATAATTGTCGGTCAGAACGAGCGGATGAATAAGGTTCAGAATTGTGGATAGAATATAATCTTGTCGAGCTACCCCGGAAATGAGACTGAAAATGGTGTCTCGAACAGGTTCGCCGGTAAACGCTTCAGGTTCATTGTCAAGAGGTGAATTCAGTTGGTGGAAGGGATTGCCTTCTGCGCGTTTCCATTAATTAAGTCGACTACGAACCCATCAGATGAATTGATAATGGCTGATTGGTTGATTCATGCTGATGACGCTGTTTTCGGAGCTTAGGTGAACATCTATGTCGGAATAGCTGTCGGAATAACTATCGGAATAGCTATCGGAATCTGAGGAACTCGAACTGGTTGTAGTATTCATTTCGTACGATCAGATGAAGGATTTTCGATAAGAAATAGATTATAGGATGTAGATTAGTACCCTGCAATACATAATTTACATATGCATATATAATATTAAAATCCCATAAGTTATGGAGGAATCTACGGAAGTTTTCAGGCAAAGTTATAGTAACAGATACGATAAGATATGAAATAGTAGATATGCTAAGATATGAATTTTGTCTATACACTATTCATGCAGTCAATGCAGTAAAACGTGTCTAGAATAAGAATGATAAGCAATTGATTCTCTATGAATGATAAGCAGGAAATTTTCGACACGAAATGATAAGCAAAACTTTTGACATGCAGACACCGTCAAAGTACAGACTCACTAATGCATTCTAACGACTTATCAGTTAGACACACTAATGCAGACCCGGTTCACTAAGACCACCGCTCTGATACCAACTGAAAGGACCCGTCCTAATCCATCTGGACAAAGTCCATATCGATTATAAACGATTCACAACAGTTGATTACATCGCGAGGTACTTGATCTCTATATGATACATTTGACAAACATTGCATTCATTTTTTTTTTTTTGAAAAGAAAATCTTTCATTACAACGAAAGTTGACGGCATGCATACCATTTCATATTATATCAAACTATAATTGACTTAATAATGATCTTGATGAACTCAACGACTCGAATGCAACGTCTTTTGAAATATGTCATGAATGACTCCTAGTAATATCTTTAAAATGAGCAAATGCACAGCGGAAGATTTCTTTCGTACCTGAGAATAAACATGCTTTAAAGTGTCAACCAAAAGGTTGGTGAGTTCATTAGTTTAACATAAATAATCATTTCATAATTTTAATAGACCACAAGATTTCATATTTCCATTTTTCATAAACATACGTCCCCTGCATAGAGACAAAAATATCATTCATATGGATTGAACACCTGGTAACCGACATTCACAATATGCATATAAGAATATCCCCATCATTCCGGGATCCTCCTTCGGACATGATATAAATTTCGAAGTACTAAAGCATCCGGTACTTTGGATGGGGCTTGTTGGGCCCGATAGATCTATCTTTAGAGTTCGCGTCAATTAGGGTGTCTGTTTCCTAATTCTTAGATTACCAGACTTAATAAAAAGGGGCATATTCGATTTCGATAATTCAACCATATAATGCAGTTTCGATTACTTGTGTCTATTTCGTAAAACATTTATAAAAATTTCGCATGTATTCTCAGCCCAAAAATATAAAGGGTAAAAAAAAAGTAAATGAAACTCACTCTACAATATTTTGTAGTAAAAATATTCATACGACGATACTGAACAATGCAGGGTTGGCCTTGAATTCACGAACCTTTATCATTTGTATATATATTAAAACATATGATAGAAATATCATAATTTCATTTATTAATGTATATTATTTATATATATATTTTATAGTTATATAAGATTTATACTAGATTTCATTTTAAAACATATACTTTATGTTATATCTTATATTATATGTTTTATGTATTTATCTTTTATATATATTTAAAGTGATTAATATAGTTATATTAATATCTATATATATATAAGATTACATATAAAAAAAATATACCTAATTTGTTGCATGTAAGTTTTTATAAAGTTAATATGTTTGATATATAGTTATATGAGATATTAATATAATTATAGTATATGTAAATAGTATATTTTATGTAATAAATATTTATTTGTTCCAAAAATGATAGTTTTTGATTATAATTCTCATAATAATAATATTAGTAGTTTTTGGTAAAACGAATGATTTAGTAATAATGGTAGTGAAAATAATAATTTTTGACATTAGTACATAATACTTAATAATAATAATTATAACAATATTAAGAATGATAATCTTTAATAATAACAATTTTGTTAATAATAATAATAATAATAATAATAATAATAATAATAATAATAATAATAATAATAATAATAATAATAATAATAATAATAATAATAATAATAATAATAATAATAATGAATCTACAATGATACTAATACTATCATTAATCCTAATAATAATAGTTTGTATTATTTTCATAATGACAATTATAATATTAAGCCTAATCATAAAAATACATATATTGATACTAATAATACTAATAACCATGAATAATACTTAATGATTTTTCATAATAGCAAAATGATAATAATAATAATCATAATGTTACTAATACTTAATAATAATAATAATTTATAATTACTACTCATTTTAGTAATATTAATAACAATAATAATTTTAATACTAGAATTGATAACAATAACAATAACAATCATAACAATAATAATCATATTAATAATAATAATAATAATAATAATTAACATTAATAAGTAATAATAATATTGATAAAAATAAATAAACAATGAAGACTACCTCTCAAAGGATGAAGTCCCCAAAAAAATTGAAAACAGCCCATGCTCGGAATCGAACCCGAGACCCCTCGAAGAATCACACTCGTCCTAACCATTGGGCTATTGCCCATTTTCTGTTTCATATTCCCTTGTAATTAATTATAACCCGTATATTTATGTGGTTCCCCTTCTCATCTTCTTCTTCATGCCTTCAATCAACCAAGGATCAATCCTTCATACACATAGTTACTAAACGATCTTTAGGACTTTCAAACAAATAATAATTAACCTAATTGATCTTGAGTTGATTTAAAAACGAAAAAAAATAAAAAAAAATACAGCAGCATAGCTGCCGTCGCTGCTTGCTCCAAAAAAATATATTGTTTTCGTTTTTGAGATCATTATAGCGAAATGTTATAACATGAAAAAAGGTTGTATATCATACCTAACAACTTTCCAAATCCTTAATTTCATCTTAATCGTAACAGAAAGCTTCAATTTAGTCGAAGAACAAAAGTTGACTTTTTATCTCAAAATCTTTGACTCAAAAATTCGTAATCGATACCATGAATTGAGGATTGAAATTCTGCAGATAGTTTAAGTATAAGATAACTAACAACACTGCAATTCCACTTTCCTTTAATTCGTTTCGAATCCGATTGAAGGTTTAATGGGTTTGAAGTTTATGCCAGCGAGAGAAAAAAAATATATAAAGACATCTGCTTCTTTAATCAATTCGTAGGAGTGGGTAATAATAGCCTGTTCAAGGATTGATTCCACAAATAAGACTTGATCAAAAATTATTTTTTTTTTTGTAGGGTTGATGAAAAAGACAGTGAGACTCACGAGTAGAACAGAAGAGTAACAAAACAAAAGAAAAAAAAATCAGATAAAGATATACGCTGGTAATCTGTTTCTCTATTTCTATTTATATATTTATTTAATTTAATATTATAATTTATTAACTATATATAATATAATGATATGTTCATAATAAAAAATTGTTTTTAGATAATATTATCTATTTCTTAATCATTGACTTCATAAAGTTAATAAATAATATTAATAAGTAATAATACAAAATAATATATTAATTATCGTATAAAAAAATGATAATAATAACATTATTAATCATAATATTAATACTAATTATAATAATGATAATAATAATATCGGTAATATTAATATAACCATTTATATAATATCCCATTTTATATCTACATGTTATATATTTAAACTAATAATATTAATAATACTAATATTGATATTAATATTGAAATTAATAATAAAAGTAATCATAATATTATCACAACAATCATGTTTTCAACTTGTAATTGTATATATTAATATTACACTCTTTTAATTATGTAGTGTTTAATAATTATATAATATAGATAACATATATTTAATATTTAATGTTTATACATTTTTATATATTACAATTTATATATTATCAACCATTTTATAAAGAATCACATTTAACTATATATATATATATATATATATATATATATATATATATATATATATATATATATATATATATATATATATATATTAATAACAATTTAATTATTAGTTTACATATTTATTTCTAATGATTATTGTTACTACTTATTGTATATTCAAATTACGTTATTTAAACAAAGACACTTTAATAAATAAGTTTTATTATATCGAAAACGTTTTCGCACGTTTAAAAAAAATAGATCAATCAACCATTATGAAATTCAATTCTCCACTAACTTTTGTCTAACATTCGATAAATGACACTTTGTTCTTATTTGTAAATCACTTCACCAATTTTTCCGAATACCGTTAAAAGAAACGATTTCTCAAATCAACATGGGCCTCGTAACAGAAGCTCATAACCATACAATGTATCTGATAAATCAATCATTTGATATTATCTTTTAATCTCGGCGATAATTATAATAAACTTATATTGAAACAAAATACGTTCATGTAAAGTATTATATATCTAATACTTGGTTAATGTTTTCAATTAATAAGTGTATATATATATATATATATATATATATATATATATATATATATATACATATCAATATACACATAAATGTTCGTGAATCGTCAGGCATGGTCGAGGGGTAATTGATTACATGAATATAGTTTCAAAATTTTCAAGACTCAACATTACAGATTTTGCTTATCGTGTCGGAAACATATAAAGATTAAAGTTTAAATTTGGTCGGAAATTCCCGGGTCATCACAGATTGCGTGTATTGTACATGTTGGTTGCATGTATGTTAAAACAGGGGTACTTATTATATAGACGTTAAAGCTTAGTTACCAGGGTGCTCAATCTTGTAGAATATTTTGATAAACGTTTCTGGATGAAACAACTAAAATCTTGTGATCCACCTTTATATACAGTTTATGCGAAACATTAAAACTATGAACTCACCAACCTTTGTGTTGACACTTGTAAGCATGTTTATTCTCAGGTTCCCTAGAAGTCTTCCGCTGTTTGCTTATATGTTAGACAAGCTATGTGCATGGAGTCATACATGCTTTATTCGAGAAAACGTTGCATTCACAAAATCATCACCATGTATCTATTTTGACTACATTGTCAACGGAAGTATTATTGTAAACCATTATTTATGGTGATTGTCTATATGTAGAAATTATCAGATGTCGAAAACCTTGGATTTAATTATTCATTTATGGTGTGCCTTTTCAAAAGAATGCAATGTTTACAAAACGGATCATATATAGGTCAAATACCTCGCAAAGAAATCGATGAATGATGTATTCGTCCATATGGATTTGGACGGGTCATCACAGTTTGCAAGTAGGTATATTATATATGTATGTGTATAATTATTGCATTCACTAAGCGTTATGCTTACCGTCTCGTTGTTTACCTTTTTAGGCTCCGGCGTGGATAAAGGCAAGGGTATTTGCTTGGATTAGCGGACTCCTTAATGATTATGCTAGCGTGTTGCTTTTGAAGTTCGACCTAGGTTTGGGTATTTTAACCCCAAACACCATGCTCGGGTTTTTGTTTGGTATTTAAACTTGTGGCTCGAAACTTATACTTTTGATGTGTAAATGAGCGTATGGAGCTCGGTGGTCAAATACTCAAATTGTGGTTGCTAAAACATGCACACTTTATTTACTTACACGGCGTAAAGCCTTTGTGTTGATGGTTGTCGATTACTTCGAAATTGGTGTTGTATAATTTTTGTACAAGTCAGAATCAGATCCAGGGTTGTGTCGCGCCGCGACCCCTTTGGGCCGCGCCGCGAGTTTAAACGCACTTTGGTATCAGCTTTTTGATGGTCCCTGATCTTCAGTTTCTGTTGTGGGCCGCGCCGCGGTCAGATGAACCGCGCCGCGGTAATTGCCTGACAGGCGTGGCCTGTCCACTTTTAAAAATAAAAAAAATTGTTTTGCGATGTTTAACGGGTTGGGTCGTTACAGTTAATATTCACGTGCAGGAAAAAGCCTTCAACTCACGATTAGCGCCAAGGATGAGAGCAACTTGTATAAGACAAGCAGGAGTAGTGATCAAATTACAGTACTGTAAAAAACAGCGACAAAGTAAATGACACTACCCCTCTTAGTCCCAAGTCGAGGCGAGAAACGTAAGAATCTGGCATAAAAAACCTGCTCATTAACCAATACCAACTTGTGCATGGTTAGCATCGAACCATCTCGGATTGGTGATCCATTTTATCCAATCTAGATTGCCTTTCTTCCAACGACTATTTATCCATTCAAAACTTTTAGATTGGAAATCAGACACGATTTTTGAAGAGCTAAGATTATTACTACCAAAAAGTCGATCATTACGATGTAGCCAAATGTTATAGCTAGTGATCCACACTACAGATTGCCAAAGAGATAAGCCTAGGTTTGTGTTCAATTGTGGATTCGAACATTTGGTAAGGTCCGCAAGGCACAAGAGGTTTAGGTGATCCAGGTTCCACCACCTTCGAAAACTATTCCAAATGTCATTGGAATTTGAACAAGTTAAAAGAGAATGTTGAAGTGTTTCGATGTCGTCATCTCATACCGGGCACCTTACGGAGTGTAGATCATCCCCTTTTTATCTAAGACGCCCTTTGTATACGTACACTCGAAGTTAGGAAAAATAAATCTTATAAATACTTGATATGTCTCAAGTTGAAAGTTATTTAAACAAATTTCAATGATATATTGATATACTCGTATCATGAAATGGAATTCTTATATAGAACATACCATTATATGGGAAGTGGGGGCTGTTGCTCCCACAATATAGACCTAATTTGTATCCTTTTCAATTACAAGCGTTTGTACTTTTTATTAACTAAATCGTGATTTGCATAACTGATATGACTCAAACGATAAGGACACGTTAAATCTGTAATAACAACAATAACAAAACTCAATATCACATAAGTGGTGTACGAAGGAGGTGAGATGTATTAGACAATCTTTAATAACAATCAAAATTTATTTTTTTACGTCTCTCGATCATAAAAATAAATTTTGAATTAAATTATTATTCAAAGTTTATTAAATTAACATAAATAATTCTTTATCCATTTCATATTGATAATAATCCACTATTTCATTTTGAATTTTCATATATTATTAGTTCACTTCTTTAAGTAGATAAAAATAATAAAGTAAAGTTCATTTATTACATATTACATATAAGATAAAAATATAGGTAAAACGTAATTAGTAAAATTATAAACTAAAGAAAAAATAGTGTAATTATGAGATTCTTTAAACTGTTTATTTTTTGTTAGTGGACTATTAAAATGAGACGCAATAACTAATATATCTATCTATTACTTAGTTATATAAAATGCTGATCTCGGCCCATGAACAAGTCCAAGTTCCAGTTTTTTCTAATGCAAAACTCCTCCATTAAGTTTTTAGTATTTCCTGTGTTTAAGACCACTAATATCGGTACCGTGCTTGGCCCGCCGTTGAGTCTCGTAATCAAAGACCCAATATTAGCAACTAGTGATTGCTTAGCCCTTGATCACTAACTAGTTGTGGAGCCCTCGCTTCGCGCCGGGGGCTCCGTTTTGAATGCGAGTTAAAAAAAAAAGTCTTGATCTATTTTGTAAAAAAAAATAAAAAATCGACATCTAACATCGAAGGGTTGTTCCTTTTGTGAAAGTTGCTTCTTTTAGCGTTCGGGTTTTATTTTTAAAAAAAAAGTTAGTAAAGTGGGGGTTCGATTTGTATTTTAATAAAAGTTAGGGGGTTAAGTTTGTGACAATTGGAAAAATATATGTATAAAGTGGGGGTTCGATTTATATTTTAATAAAAGTTAAGGGGTTAAGTTTGTAAAAATTGGAAAAAAGAATAGTACTATTCATAAGCTGTTGTCTGTTAGTTATATTAGTAATAGTAATAGTAATAGTAATAGTAATGTTGCAACATGTCGTTGGATGATAAAATCGATCACGGAAGTCATGCATTTATTTGTTATACATAATGCTTTTTTACTTGTACTCGTAAATAATTAATTAATTTAATGGGTGTTAGGAAGTGTGTGATGGGTACGTCATGGATGTTAGCAGTTAGTGGTTAGTTAGTGATCGGAAGAAGGTGTTCATGTGGCGCTGATATGGCAGTCCTTGATACCATGACATTACGTCATGTTTAAGAGTGGTCTAATAAACATTTTTTTTGTTCTCATCAGAGGACGAGATGCACCGTGAAGACACCCACTAAAATTTCACATGCCAAAAATGATGAACTGCGCTATGTAACATCCCGCGTTTTTCCGTTAAATTTAATTTTAACACCGTCTTTTTTTTAAAAACATAATCCTTCGTATTTAAATTAATAGTTTCCGTGAGTAACGTTCATTATATTCCCGCTATTTAATTTTGACATCACCCGTTTACTCGAGCGTTTTAAAAATATTCGTTTGGTTAATTCCCGCACCCGACTACAAACATGAGGGACTTAAGTTGACAAGTGGGCAAAGTGGTGACTAGGTCAACTAGTCAACCACTTCACCTCCCCCATCCATTTCCATCCATCTCCCTCATCTCTCTTTCTCTCTAGCAAGAACACACACACACAACACCCAATTCAATCATTCATCATCTAAATTCGATTTAGGAGGCTTACAACAAAACAAATTACATATTTGGAATCCTCTCTTCATCCTCTACAATTTGATACCAACTTCATCTCGTTTGGGTAACATTTCTAAAACTCTAGATTTCTCTAAATTCGTGTTTTTGATTTGAAATGGTGTTAGTTAGTGTCTATGGCTCAAGTCTAACATGAATATATGTTTGGTTTGCTCGATTTGTTGTTTTTGGGGTAACTAGCATGAACTTGAAATGGGTTTGCTTAATCCTTGATTTTGGATGAGTTAATGTTGTTAGATTGTTAAAGTGCATGTTTTAATTGTGTTACTAGTATCACTAGCTTCGTTTTGATGCGTAGGTTGATTAAGAAAACTTCAAAAACCCGATTAATGATTTTGTGATGTTTGACTAGGGTTTGATAGTTCTTGACATGAACTTTTGGATGCTTAAATGCCATGGAATGTTAATTGTTAGTGTTTAGTTGTAATGTATGCCTCATTACCTTCAAAACGGCATATTGTATGTGTAAATTGGATTCCCGAATCATAAAATACGTTTTACGAACTTGGAACTTTGAAAATGGACTTTTATTGATCACTTGATGAGATTTCGGCTATTATAAATGATGTTTTTGTTTGATGATATGTGGTTAGTTGTGTTCCTTGTCAAAAGAGCTTTCCAACGGTATAAGATACGCCTTCTAGTTGTTTACGGTTTGCGTTTTATGGTTGTTTGAAGTTTTGACCAAGACTTGAACATTTGAGACTGACCAGGCACCAGACCACGTTATTTGTCGCGCCGCGGAGCAATTTGTCGCGCCGTGGCCCAAAGGGTGATTTTAGAACATGTTTTTCAGGCTTTCTGACCTTCAAAATAGGCATTTGTCGCGCCGCGGAGCAATTTGTCGCGCCGCGACAATTGCCTGTTTCATCCGAACTTCAGCAAACTTGTTTTGGCCATAACTTTTTGACCGTAACTCCGTTTTCGATGAATCAAATATCGTTGGAAACGTAATAAGATTTCCTTTCTAATGGTAAGGTTTTGAAATGTCAACTCAAACTTTATTACAATCGTTCTAACATGCTTTTATACTTGTTTCTTGTATGAAACTTGACAACGTGATTCACATGCTATACTTAATCGAGTCGTAACGAGCCATAGGACTAATTGAACACATTTCACCCGACCTTGTGTCGTAACCGGTTAATTGATACAACTTATTTGTTTAGGTCAAGGCTAAACAACTATCATGCACACGTTTACTTTGTGAAGTACTTTTATACTCGTGCACTCGAGGTGAGATCATAGTCCCACCTTTTCAACAACTTTTTATACTTTAAATTGTGGGCTGAGAAACATTTACTTTGTTACATTTGGTGCTACTTACTTTTATACTTTGAACACAAGTACAAGGAAAACAAACATTCCACAGCGAGTTAGAACAAAAATCCTCAATTCGATTATCATTAGTTACACTTGCAGGGTGTAAGCGAGAACTTATATTGTGTGGCCATACGGGTTTGACAAACCCTCACTACGGACGGTTCGCTACCGTCTACGGGTGAAATATATTTTTGAGAAACAGTGTATGTTCTAACACTATAGTGATGGGGTTCAATGGAAGGAAACGTTAAGTCTTGATAATTGGGTGCTCGCGAACAATACTTTTGGAATGCAAACGATTTTGATAATCAACTATGGGAATACTAAATCTTGTGGTTCAAAAACAACGTTTACAAATACATCTATGATTTCACCAACGTTTTTCGTTGACAGTTTTCTATATGTTTCTCAGGTTCATACATGGCTATTTGATACATGCTTCCGCATACACTCTGATTATTTGCTTGGAGTCAAGATACATACATGCATACGCTAGTGATAGCACCTTTGGATTCAAACATATTGTTTACATACTTACGCTATTTATAGCAACTGTGTTTTTCAACTTATATTATGTCGCAAGTTATTTCATTTATACTTTATGACTTTTGTAAACTTAGACTTGTTGTCGAACGGTTTTGTAAACTAAACTTGCAAGTCTTGTACCTTTCAAATGAATGCGACATAATTTTGGTCAAACGAGTCTCATATAGGGACTACGACCACGTAACGGGACCTAAGTAGTCGGCGCCGTCAATGACGATTTGGTCGGGTCGCTACAGATGGTATCAGAGCGTTGGTTGTAGGGAACTAGGACGTGCATTAGTGTGTCTAACAGAGTCGTTAGGACGCATTAGTGAGTCTAGACTACAACCGGATAGTTAGCATTTGCATTCTGACATACATTTGCTATAGATAGCACTTACTTGACTACTTGTGCATTATACTTGAATCATTCTTAGGCAAACTTTTTAATGGTACCCAACCTTCATCATACGAACTCGTATTCCGCCACTTTTTGGTAACACACGTAAATTCATGATTCATACACGTATGGATGACGACGACTTCATTAGTCACACTTGTTCGGGAACTCTGTCTCCCGGATTGTTATTTGCCACCGTTTCAACTTACTCTCGGTTTCTCACTGGTGTTTCTTACTATCTACTTTTTGGTGTTACTACCATCACTACTCTAGGTGAGTATCGTCATCAACATTTATCATTACGGTTGCGTGCTACTCGTTATCATGACTCGTTACTCTTTTCATACCTAAATACATTATTGTTTGAATCGAACCGATTTGACGTTAACAATCATTTATACACTTCCCGCGGGGAAACGCTTCCTTAGTGTTGTAGAAACTATTTCGATTTAATACGAGTCACGTTTGAGACGTCGTTACATTTTGTTCATTTTAGATTTTCGCGATGACACGAACTTGAAGCTATAGAGTGATGTGGGAATGGAGGTATGAGTTAGCGTAATATAACGACACTCGATCAACGTGGTTATATTACGGTAAGACATACCAAAGTTCTAGTGAAGCGTGATGGTGGTTAGACTCGATCAACCTAAACACCACCATGTGCCACGTACATGACTTCATCCTTTCAGGTTTGGACATCCGAAAACTCCGAGAATATTGATAACAACCATACCGGGGACACCCCTTCGACTTTTGTCGAACTATACTTATGCTTCCGAATGAATTACCGATTCCATTCGATTTCAACCGTATGTCACACGGGTATACTAGCTCGTCCTCGCACAGTCTTATTGACTAACTACAACTTACTCGTTATGCTCACATCGGGGCGGAAACTTCTTTTGCATCACCCTCGTACTTCCGGTTCAGGAGGTCCTTATTCTAAATTCTCAATGGAGAGCGACTCTTCACGTCATACAAGTATTCGCCGCGAGGGTGGATAGTCCTAACAATCGTTTTCAAAACCCGATAAGAACTTGCCCCGACGAACGTTTTTGGAAACCGATAAATCTTCCGCGACGCGAATTTTCTTGAGAAACTTGTCCTAGCTAACGTTTTCAATTCCTAGCAAACTTGTTCTATATGCCTTAGGGAAATGTACCCCGTTTCGGATCGAGATCCTCGTTTCACTTCTAGATTTTGGAGTACCTTACAAAAAGCCTCGGGACCGCGTTTAGACATGGGTACCGCGTATCATCCACAAACCGACGGACCAAGCAAACATATGATTCAAACCTTGGAAACCGTAATACGAATTTGTATTACTAACTTCAAATTTACTTGAGAAAAGTATTTTCCTTTAACCGAATCCTCGTACTACAATGATTTTCATTCGAGTTTTAACGTCACTCCTTTTGAAACCACATGTGACCGGAAATGTCATTCTCCTTTTGTCGAACCAAGTAAACGATGATCAATTCACCGGGGCCGAGGTTATTCATGAGCAACCGAGAAAATTTATTCATATTCAGGCAAAACCCTACGCGACTCGTAATCACCAAGAGCTACGCCGATGTTAGACGTAAACATTTCAAATTCCACGTGGGAAACCGCGTCACGTTAAGAGTCGCACCTTGGAAAGGTGCAATCCGTTTCGGGAAACGTAGGAAGCTAAATCCGCGATATTTTGATCCTTTAAATTCTTGGGGTGTTTTGGACCCGTCGCTAGCCGTTTAGACTTTTCCGACTCATTTTGGGTCTCCGTTTATCCTACATTCGATGTATCAACTCAAAGACGTGTTTTGCGAAACGAGAACTTATTATCTCCTTTGATGAACTCACTATCGACGATAACCCTCACTTCCTAGGAGGACCGGTTGAAACCATAAATCGTGAAGCCAAACTTTAAAACATCGTATGGTCCCGACCGTCAAAATTCGTTGAAATACCCTAGAACGTACTTCTCCCTCACTCGTAGAATTGGCAACGCAAGATCTCGAGGAAGATTCAACAACTACTACTTCCAACTAAATTTCGGGACGAAATTTCTTTTGAGGTGTGGATAATGTAACATCCCGCGTTTTTCCGTTAAATTTAATTTTAACACCGTCTTTTTTTTAAAAACATAATCCTTCGTATTTAAATTAATAGTTTCCGTGAGTAACGTTCATTATATTCCCGCTATTTAATTTTGACATCACCCGTTTACTCGAGCGTTTTAAAAATATTCGTTTGGTTAATTCCCGCACCCGACTACAAACATGAGGGACTTAAGTTGACAAGTGGGCAAAGTGGTGACTAGGTCAACTAGTCAACCACTTCACCTCCCCCATCCATTTCCATCCATCTCCCTCATCTCTCTTTCTCTCTAGCAAGAACACACACACACAACACCCAATTCAATCATTCATCATCTAAATTCGATTTAGGAGGCTTACAACAAAACAAATTACATATTTGGAATCCTCTCTTCATCCTCTACAATTTGATACCAACTTCATCTCGTTTGGGTAACATTTCTAAAACTCTAGATTTCTCTAAATTCGTGTTTTTGATTTGAAATGGTGTTAGTTAGTGTCTATGGCTCAAGTCTAACATGAATATATGTTTGGTTTGCTCGATTTGTTGTTTTTGGGGTAACTAGCATGAACTTGAAATGGGTTTGCTTAATCCTTGATTTTGGATGAGTTAATGTTGTTAGATTGTTAAAGTGCATGTTTTAATTGTGTTACTAGTATCACTAGCTTCGTTTTGATGCGTAGGTTGATTAAGAAAACTTCAAAAACCCGATTAATGATTTTGTGATGTTTGACTAGGGTTTGATAGTTCTTGACATGAACTTTTGGATGCTTAAATGCCATGGAATGTTAATTGTTAGTGTTTAGTTGTAATGTATGCCTCATTACCTTCAAAACGGCATATTGTATGTGTAAATTGGATTCCCGAATCATAAAATACGTTTTACGAACTTGGAACTTTGAAAATGGACTTTTATTGATCACTTGATGAGATTTCGGCTATTATAAATGATGTTTTTGTTTGATGATATGTGGTTAGTTGTGTTCCTTGTCAAAAGAGCTTTCCAACGGTATAAGATACGCCTTCTAGTTGTTTACGGTTTGCGTTTTATGGTTGTTTGAAGTTTTGACCAAGACTTGAACATTTGAGACTGACCAGGCACCAGACCACGTTATTTGTCGCGCCGCGGAGCAATTTGTCGCGCCGTGGCCCAAAGGGTGATTTTAGAACATGTTTTTCAGGCTTTCTGACCTTCAAAATAGGCATTTGTCGCGCCGCGGAGCAATTTGTCGCGCCGCGACAATTGCCTGTTTCATCCGAACTTCAGCAAACTTGTTTTGGCCATAACTTTTTGACCGTAACTCCGTTTTCGATGAATCAAATATCGTTGGAAACGTAATAAGATTTCCTTTCTAATGGTAAGGTTTTGAAATGTCAACTCAAACTTTATTACAATCGTTCTAACATGCTTTTATACTTGTTTCTTGTATGAAACTTGACAACGTGATTCACATGCTATACTTAATCGAGTCGTAACGAGCCATAGGACTAATTGAACACATTTCACCCGACCTTGTGTCGTAACCGGTTAATTGATACAACTTATTTGTTTAGGTCAAGGCTAAACAACTATCATGCACACGTTTACTTTGTGAAGTACTTTTATACTCGTGCACTCGAGGTGAGATCATAGTCCCACCTTTTCAACAACTTTTTATACTTTAAATTGTGGGCTGAGAAACATTTACTTTGTTACATTTGGTGCTACTTACTTTTATACTTTGAACACAAGTACAAGGAAAACAAACATTCCACAGCGAGTTAGAACAAAAATCCTCAATTCGATTATCATTAGTTACACTTGCAGGGTGTAAGCGAGAACTTATATTGTGTGGCCATACGGGTTTGACAAACCCTCACTACGGACGGTTCGCTACCGTCTACGGGTGAAATATATTTTTGAGAAACAGTGTATGTTCTAACACTATAGTGATGGGGTTCAATGGAAGGAAACGTTAAGTCTTGATAATTGGGTGCTCGCGAACAATACTTTTGGAATGCAAACGATTTTGATAATCAACTATGGGAATACTAAATCTTGTGGTTCAAAAACAACGTTTACAAATACATCTATGATTTCACCAACGTTTTTCGTTGACAGTTTTCTATATGTTTCTCAGGTTCATACATGGCTATTTGATACATGCTTCCGCATACACTCTGATTATTTGCTTGGAGTCAAGATACATACATGCATACGCTAGTGATAGCACCTTTGGATTCAAACATATTGTTTACATACTTACGCTATTTATAGCAACTGTGTTTTTCAACTTATATTATGTCGCAAGTTATTTCATTTATACTTTATGACTTTTGTAAACTTAGACTTGTTGTCGAACGGTTTTGTAAACTAAACTTGCAAGTCTTGTACCTTTCAAATGAATGCGACATAATTTTGGTCAAACGAGTCTCATATAGGGACTACGACCACGTAACGGGACCTAAGTAGTCGGCGCCGTCAATGACGATTTGGTCGGGTCGCTACACGCTACATATACAGTTGTATCGTTTTTTTTTTTATTATTATTTGAACAAATAATGATAATGATTACCATAAAACCAAGACTCTACCACAAAAGGGAAGAGCCTATCGAAACGAAATTACAAACAAGACAAGCAAGCGAGACTCGAGACTAAAAAACTAACACCAAACTAAACAACATACCACTAACTAAAACCGAAGTTAGCCTACGAAACCAACTACTAAACATAACCACCGCAAAAATAAAGTTGCAAGAAAAAAGCAAACACCACAAAGCACGTATACACAATGTTGGAGATCTCGGATCTCAGGGAGATCTCGTTTGAATATTTTTTGGGAGATCTCAGCATCTCGGGAAAATTTTGAAGAGATATCGGACGTTGACTTACGTTGGCTTTTAAGTTTTTATAATATAAATATATATAAATAAATTAATATATGTATATTTATATATAATTTACGACATCTTACAAGAAAATACATGAATTGAACGAGATAATCCAAAATTTTACGAGATTTTATAAGAAAAATTCGAGAAATGAGAGAGAAAATTCGAGAAATCGTGGCTTTGACCAATTTTGACCTTGTTGACCAAGAAATCTCGAGAGATGTAGATCTCGTCTCGGCGGCCTTTTAAAAACGAGATCTTGGGCGGGAAGAAACAAGGAGATTTACAACACTGCATATACATAGAATACACAAGCTAAAACAAGAAAACCACCCACTGGGAACAAAAGGCGTGCTCGAAATAGAATCAACTACAAAGCCTCAATTAGAGCAGCAGGAGTGGAGCATGTCACCTCCATGTCACTTAGTGACACCACTCCACACCCTAGTCACTTGTGCCCTTTCCCCCATGTAAGTCGCAATGGCGACAGATGTTTACCCTCTTTTTTTATTTTGCTTTTTTTTCCAAAGGAATAAATTATTAAATATAATAAAATATTATTTTCACACACTAACTGATATAGGTCACTACTCCCCACTTTTTCTGACTCAGCAAGTCACGCCTGACATGCCAAGTGACATCAATCGCCACTTCCAGCTCTTAGCACCCAAATAAGTTCACTCAATAAGGAGAATTTAACCTTTCGTCATCATAAGATTTAATATAGCACCCAAAGCATAATGGAATGTCAATAACAGTAATAGATCTGCTAATGCGAATAAAGTTTTTTAATGGTAACTACACACATTTTATATGGTCTAGATTTGAAGACCACAAGAAGTAGTGTTGGACTCATATTAATTAATATTAATATTTAATATAGCATTTTAATTTAAATGTTAGATAAAATAAATAAATCTTGATAACATCTCACTAAACCTACAATGGGTTGATTCCTCACTAATTTACCACTCAATTTACCTTTACAGTCCACAATACAACCACCTTAGAATACCAAGAATCTTCCTATCTCTGATCTGGTTGCCACAATCGTTCTGATATGGTTCATGTGAGGTTAACCCAATTGTGGGTCCCAACGTCCGAGGACGGACCACTGTTAATCCCAGCCTGTAATGCTGCATTGCTGTTGAGAAGCTGCATTCCTTCTTCACCCATTTGCTGAACTTCAGAAGGCGATAGGATCCTGATACATCGCACGCACCCAACAAATTCCCTGCATGTTGTAAAACAACGAAATACCGTTATACATCATACGTTTAAGTATCGACAATTATCTATTTACCTAAAAAGGATTCATTCGTCATACTTTATCACGAAATGCCCTAGGTCAACTAAAAAATAATCTAAAAAAAACATAGCGCGTCAAGTAGGTTAAAAAGTCGTTTAATGTTTTGTTGTCTAGTTGTGTGGCATTTCGGCATTGTTCCTTGTATCATTTTGCCGGCTTTTCATCGATTGATGAAAGCCCTATATTATACAAGTTTTCGTTTTTTCGCCAAAAGAAAAAAAAATATATCCACTACTCAAATTGATAAATGTGCATTAAATACTTGTACAATAAAAATATTGAATGCACAAAGCAGTGTATCTATCAATTTGAGTGGTGGATTTATCACTCAGGGTGTGTTTGGCACGCGAGCTTCTTGGAGCTTATGGGAGCTTATAAAAGCTTGAGCTTATAATTTTAATAAGCTCCAAGTCATAAGCTTTGTTTGGTAGATATAAAAAGCAGAGCTTATGAAAATCATAAGCTCTTAAAAAATAAGCTACTTCTAGTAGCTTATGAAAAAAAATAGAGTTTATGAATTGAAAAATAAGCTCCAGTTAGTTTACCAAACACTTTTAAAAATTATAAGCTCGAGCTACTAGCTTTAAAAATAAACTCCAGCTCTAGCTCATAAGCTTAAGCTCCAGCTACTTTCATCCAAAAACACCCTCGGAGTTGTTATTTCCACTTTAATTATAAATCCACTACATTTATACATTGAGAAGTTGTAATGTACAACTTATTAATGCATAAATGTATTGGATCTATAAAAAATTATCAAAAATTAAAGTGGATTTATCATTGCCCATTTTAATGCCATAGAAACAGAACTTACTCCCACGGATCATCTCCGACAAGAAGAACATCATTCTCGAAATCCACATACACCAACTTCCAACCCGATCCTCGGGTGTCATTAAGCAACCCCTCGAGACCGAACATCTTTTCAATTTCGCCACAAAGTTCTTCATAGTTCTTGAAACTCGATACATCAATAGACCTACCCACCGACCCCGCCTTTTGAATCTGCAACATACCAAAGAGCAAAGATTACTCTACAATAACCGCTATTAACATTAACCAATATTGCAAAAACTTCAAATTTATATGATTTCATGACAAAGTTTCAACCTTTGTATATGTGCGTACACGTGCAGGCGCAGCAACTTGTTGCCACGAGTTATTCTGCAAAAGTCCGCTACCATCAAATTCTCCATTGCTGGAAGAGGCCCCGCCTGAATTATCGGGTAGTTCTTGCACAGAATAAGCTTGAGAATCAACAAGGCTAGCCGAAGTGATTTGAGACTGAACATCTTGGCTTGAGCTAAAATTATTATTACTCATTAAATAACTTGAAGGATTTGGAAACTCAATATCTTTCAAGTTGCAAAAATCGTCCAATACCGTACTTGAAACCGAAGGATCAACAACAGTACTACCAGCGTTACTACCTCCGAAATTGAGACTATTGTATACATTTCCATCTTGAGACTTCTTGTGATGATTCTCATCCGATAAGTCTTTGAAACCGTACATGTTTGAGGGACAAGTGTTTGATTGGAAGAAAGATTTGGAGTTGTTTGTCTGTGGGTCCCATGTATCTTGCCCGAGAGACGGATACGGGTTTAGTACGCCAGCGTCCGGGTACGGGAATAGCCCGTTTAGCGTTGAAGAATCAATCTGGGGTGAATCGAAGTGTTGTGATTGGAGAACAGTTGAATCGAAAGGTGACAATGGATTATGGAATGGTAACTCGTGTGCAAGATTCAGAGCGTTCATTGGCTTCGAGTCGGATTTTATAGTTTCCGACTGTTGCTGTTGTTGATTTCCAGAAACATTTTGGTTGGATAGCGGTTGCATGTTTGACAATACGGCGGCAGTGTTGGCGGCAGCAATGGTAGTGTCGGGTTGTATGAGGTGAAATTGAGGGCGGTTATCAAGTTGTAACTGGTTTCTGTTAGTAAAATTTTCGTGAATTACAGGTGATATGTTTGTCATGTTGTTAACGTTTTGAGGTTTCATTAACATCTTGACAAGTTGTTCCGACCATAAGCTAGACATTGAAGGGTTCGAAAAGTTCCCGTTTAGGGCTTCCCGGCCCCGCATGAAAGACCGGTTACCCATATTATCCCACTCAGGTTGTGCTCCTGATACGTTAAAAACAACAACCAAAGAGTTTAGAATAACAATGAATCACTACCATAAACGATTAATTTGCACACTTAACGTAATGTGTCTATGGAAAAACTTTTATTTCTAATTATAGAAAGAATTAATGCTCTTCTAAAAGAGTAATAAAAGTATGTTTAACTAACAGTTGTGACGAGTAAAAATGTAGAAGGAGAAGACTAACCATAAAATGCAGAATTGAAGGGTCGTTTAAGACCCGACGTGAGAGAAGGGAAGATGAAAAGACTTTCGGGTGCCTCGATATCCCACGGACTCACCCTACTTTGCTTATCACCGCACCCTGGTTCATCCCACTCAACCTAATTATACAACCATCAAATTAAGATTGGCAATTTATGGTAGTTAATTCAGTTAAATAATGTGTAAAAACTGATGTAGTTCACGCAATGAATTAATTACCTGAAGGTTATGCCACTTGGAACCGGGCCATCGTAATGGATCCACGTCACTCATACCGACAATTGTGCCCATATATCTACATTAACAACAAAACACATTCGATTACTAGTAATCGACATTTATTACATATCGACGGATCTCCAGTTATTATATATATAATATATAATCTATGCATACACATACCTGCGTTTTCCAGACTCCTCGGTTTCAAACATCATGCCAAACCTCATGCCTACAGAAAGTTGTGTCCCATAAACAGACTTCCGATATCTCGTCAACGGAATAACAAATTCCGAAGGGCACGCCCTATAATACAGTTAAAAATTAGCTAAATATAAAACTAGTATTTGAGTGTATGATTGTTATAACAAATAGTTACCTGGGATTGTAGAATATTGTAAAGGGACTTCGATTAGATGCTGCATGGGCCGCAGCAGCAAGGACACCAATGTGCATACTATCAGCAGATAAAACCGATGATGGCAAAGACGTTTGTTGACATTTTGCTCGTCGTACTCCTAACAATAATTGTGACTTTTCATCCCTAAAAACAAAATTACATGTAAATTCGGTATTAGATTATGGTTTAGATTTGTTTTAAGGACATTAATGTATCGGTTTATCAATCGTTACAAAAGAAAACTTTACAGGGAAGCATTTGGTACATATAAAAGTTTGTTATGAACTGTCAAAACTGTATATACCCATTTTAGCAACCAAAGAGTTAAGACAAAAGTACCCCTTACAATCGTCATGTGATAAACGTTATTTGTCTTTTTTGAAAATATTGCAACCAAAAATTACTTATTTGCTCATTGCTATTTCTGGAAATTAATAATATTATTGTTCTTAATCAACAGGATATTTTTTGCAATTCGCAAAAAGGTAAAACACTTAAATTTATATCCACAATTCGACTATAAAATGATATAATTATAATTATAATTATACCTTATAAACAGAACAGAATCACCAGCTTTAAGTCTTTTTGCACCAACAAACATACTCCAGCCAGTAGTCAATAGGTGTCGTTTTGGCTGCCCTGAAAAAAAGGAAAAACACAACCAAATTTTATTAAATGAACTCAAATTAAAATGCCATATATAAATATCGGAAAATTTGGAAATATCGTGCAAACTTAACCAATTTACAAAGATAAGAAAGAAATGGTAAAGTTGTAACCTTTCTTTCAAATTCTAACCAAGAAAATGATGCGAAAAAAGATTATTATAAGCTCACCGCGGTATATATGGCGAAATGTCCATGTGTTTTCATGCAAATCTCGAACGATAAGCTCTTGAGTAGGAGGTTGCATCGAAAAATCCTGATAATAAAATAATGGCCGAGAATAAGATTGTAAAAGGCGTAGGTCATATAATGGTCTAACATTTGGTCATTAGGGAAATGAAAGCAATGAAATAATTACCAATTGAGGAAACAGTTTTTCGGCTGCTCTACGAGGTACCGAAAAGCCACCATGGGTACTAGTATCACTTGGAGTCAAAGTCTTGCAGAAAAACTCATTTGGATGTCTGCTCGGTTTCATCCCGAAATCCGGTATAGGAAGAACATCTTTTTCCTAATTCACAAGTAAAATCAATAAACAAAAATCAGTTAAAAAAAATTCAGTGATGAAGATTAAATTACTGTCGGAATCGATATCTGTTCAAGATCACTTTTTTTTCTTGCAAAATATTCTAGTTTTGAGGTTTTATGTTCTAAACATGGTACTTTTTATATCGGAAATTAACAACAGAAAGTGAAGTTATTTAAATTCATAAATCTATTAACTAAAAATGGTTCCGACAAACGTAAATAGGTTGCTTATTTCTTTCGGGAAACAGTAGCATTGAACTCACCGAGTTCACGGGTCGAAGGCTCATTTGTGCGTAGATCTCATCTGTATCTTTGTCAGCCTAACGACCAGAATTAAACAAAGAAATATAAAAGGGTAGCTTAAATAAAAAAATAACTATATAAGAGTTGAAATGAATAAAGGGTATGTACATGTAATGTAGCATTTAAAACTTGACACAACAGTTGAGATGGTAGATTCGGATAATTCGGAACTTGTGACGTTGCGGTTCTATTTGTCGAAACTGCAACCTGGTAAGCGTAATCTAGTTAGCTGATAGCCTTGAACTCAACACCACATTTCAAAAACCAAAAGTAACAGTCAATTTCCGTAACCCGAAGAGAGATTCCAGTGCAAAAAATAGATAATAATAATTACTCTATTTGTTAATATGGGTACAATGTCCTATGCATTCTACATTGTATATGTATACATTTATAAACTCAAAATATAAAATCCAGGATTTTGCTAATAAATCTCAGAGTTAATTCAAATTTATAAAAACAAAACATAAATTCCAGGATTTTGATAATAAATCTCAGACTTAATTCAAAACAAGCTTCATTAGAAACAAAATATACAAAATTACAAAATATTGGTTGAAGTAAAGGTCTTATAAAAACAAGAAATGTTAGCTAATACTTATGAAACTCCTACAAAAACAAGGTGAAGTGAACAAAAAAACAAAGTTAAACAAAACAAAAAAAGATGGAAATTAAACCTGTTCACTGTGTCCTTGCGGAAAGTAATAAACAAGGCTTCCCACCTGTGGGAGGGTCACCAATGGCCCAGCACAAGCATGCCATAGCTCAGAATTAATTGGCTTCTTAATCACTACAATTTTAACAAAGACAAAAAAATATATATTAATCCAAAACTAATCTATTAGCCTACAAAGAAACAACATAAAAGATTAAATCTTTGTGCAGATTCTTTAGGGCTTGAGTCTAGTTTCAAAATCTGGCAAAATGTATATATAATAATAATAATAATAAAATATAAAATAATGTTATAAAAGGAAAAGATTTTTATGAGAAATAATATTTGAAGAAAAGACAAGAATCAATATACCAGAATGGTCCTGCATTTCCTTTAACAATTTCATCTCCTCAAGTAAACTGTGTGTTCCACTATTCACACCTGTTGAATTAAGCTTCTCTTCAATGGTGGACATATTACACAAGTCCTTGCTACATCAACAACTTTAGCAAAAACAGTAACAAAATAAGCCCCTCTTCATAATCAAACAATCAGAACTTCATATAATTAAAAAAAAAACCCATTTCATAGAAATCATAAAGACTCAATCTTGACCAAAACTTTGACCAAAGTTTTTCAATTCAAGAAACAAAGAAACCCCACCATCATGGTAATAGGGCAAAATTATCCAAACATTAAAAGAACCCTTCACACATTATTTAGAACAAAAACAACCCATCTCATAAAACTCTATCAAGATTCAATCTTGACACAAAAGTTAACCAAAGTTTTTCAACTCAAGAAACAAAGAAACCCCACCACCATGGTAAAAAAGAGAGAATCAACCAAAAACAAAAAGAACCCTTCTCACATTACTTTGAAATAAAACCAAGAAATGAAAGGAATATGATGTATATTTTAGGGGGCAAACACAAAGGAATCTAAAATACAATCCAAAATACTTACAGAAAATGCCCCAAAAACACACAACAAAGAAACACAAACCTGCAAAATCTTTGTGGGGCTAGTTTGTAATCGAAACAACAGTAAAAAGAGAATTTTTTTTCTTTAAAATAAATTAAAGTTTCTGTTTTATTTGCATCAAAGCACGCCTACCAAAGCATTAGGAGTGCCTCTGTGTATGAGTGTTTATAGGGTCCTCCATGAAAAAAGCAATCACCTTTCTGTGAAAGTGGTCATAATACTGATTTTCACTCCACAAACAAACAAAATCACAACACACACACAGATATAACCTTTAACCTTCGGATATTTGAAAAAAAAACATTTTAAAAGCAAAAAGAAAGAAAGCAAGAAAAGTGCATGCTAAAATCCTAACCTGCTGTCACACACTTTGTGTATATTGGGTGATTACATTTGCAGCTTTGAACTCTGCAATTTCAACTCAAGATTCTTTTTCTTTTTTTTTCTTGATTAATTTTTTCTAACCAAGAATTCTGCAGAAAACAGAAAAGAAAAGAGTATAGATACACGAAAACTCACTCACACTTTCAATAAAATATTGGTAGTTAACTTTTATACATCACCTCTCTAGGAAAGACAAATTCTTTAATGTGGGAATGTAATCATGTTTATATTTAAATATTTAAATATGTAATTAAATAATATTTAAATACTGAGTATTTAATACTTAAATACGGAAATTGGGGATTTACACCGTATTACTACGAAGTTATCACTTGTATTTTATAATATTTGTATTTGTTTTGTATAAAAATAATGTACTATATTAAACTACTAGTTTATTATTCGCGTTTTCGCCGGACCTTAAATATAAGTTGATAGTAATCTGAATATATTTTTAAGACAAATGTGAAATGTATATAAACAATGTCGCAAGTCTGTTTACAATATTATGGGACGGAGGGAGTAAGAACCAATTATAACTTTTTTTTTTGTATAGATATACCAACGGCGGGCTACGAATCTTTTATATCAATAACCCGCCTAAAAAATATCTTTATCCATCACTGCCCATGTACCTGTTTACAGGTTATTTTTTGGTCTATACTTCTAATTCGCGGATACCAACGACCAGCGGATCATAAAAATATACTACGTACAATCCAACTAGTGGCATGCCTCTCTTAGCGAGAGGTCAGGAGTTCGACTCCGTTGGGCTACAACATTGCACTCAATGTTATCTCTGATCTGAAGTATCCACTCAGGTCGCCTTTCGCTTAGTGTAGGGGCAGCGGTGAGGGGGGTATTTTATCGGCCTTGCCCTCGGATTGGTATGGGTTTCCTCCAGGGCAGTAGTTGAGGGCGGGTTATGCAATTACGGGAGATTGTGGTTAAGTCTCCCTATATATCCCAAACTGATGTCAAAAAAAAAAAAAAAAAAAAGAAATACATTATAGGCAGATGGTTCAACATTGTAGTTATAATAAATAAGGAATAATGATATGTAATTAATTATAAGTACGTGGACTAACATGTATACCCGCTGACTGTACAAAGGATATTACAAATTCTCGAGCCAGATTTTAACTGCATCAAATCAAATATTATATATTCGTTATCCCCTTACAATCCGTCAACTATACTCGACGATATTCAAGTATAATGTTTTTTAATAACAAATATGAATATGAATATTGATTATTAATTTATAATTAACTAACAATAAATATAATGATTTATTATAATTAATATTTCAATAATAATAATAATACCCGTAAATAGATAATATTTTGTAATTACAGTAATATTTTAAAGATAATTATTTAATATTATCAATTGTATCATATTATTTTTTTAATAATACCCAACTTATATATTGAGTATTTATAGAAAAGGTTAATTCTATTAACTTAAATTAAAGTATACTATCAATTAAAGTGGATAAGTTATAAATTTTAGGAATCATAAATAAATTAATTGTTTTTAAGGGCAATTCTTGGTAGATCAATTCTAATTTTTTGCTTATAGCAGTGTAACTCTAAATTTTTTAAATGAATTGCTATATCATATGAGTATTAATTGTAATTTATCTATCTAATGGTTGAAATTTTGTCTTAAATTAGATTATTGTTTTATTATACTTTTCTTTTAATATATAGTAGAGTAGAAATGTTATACGTTAGTTGAGAATATATCACGTTGAAAATTTGTAAAGCTTTAAGTACTTCGTATTTATTCTAAGTACACGATATAAATTTTGTCTACATCTTTATAAAACTACACTCCCTAGTAAGTTACAAGGTGGTCCTAAAAACAAATTACAAAGTGAGTTCAATGGCAATTACATCGACTTTTTTAGTCAATCGATTCAAGATATATTCGACTTACCCCTATAATTATAATTTATAATTAATAATTAATTTAATAAGGATAAATTTTTAGTTCTATATTGATAGTATCTACTATTTGTATGTTTATCATTCAATTATTCAATACTCAATTTCAAATTAATAATATCAATGTGGGTTTAGTTTTTTTTACTTACTTTATTAACAAATACGAAGTATATATATATATATATATATATATATATATATATATATATATATATATATATATATATATATATATATATATATATATTAGAAATTCACGGTGAATTTAGGTAGGGAGAGAATTCAAAGAACCAGATATTGAGTTCAGTTTGCTCACATATTGAACAAATTTATCCACAACTGAACTCAATTTGCTCATATATTGAACTTCAGTCTGTGACCATACTGAAATTTTTTAGAAAAAAGAAATAAAAAAAGAAATTTATTCACGTGGCATTAATAACGTAAGCACAAATTAAACTCAATGTGCCACAGATTGAACTCAATCTGCCTACAGATTTAACTCGTTATGTATTACCCAGTCTGTATACAAATTGAATTCATTTTATACATGGACAAAACTTTTTTTTAAAAAAGCCAAAAGATATATTAATCTCTAATACTAATTAGGATGAACCTGATACTGTTGACAAGGGCATAAACGTCATTTTTCTAATCAATTTAAGTGCCCAACAAAAACCGCACACACCTCGTTCATTCCAGATCCTTCCTCCACCGCCATTTCAATCCATCCGTTATTACTACTAATGAATAGAAGATTACGTTAAACAGAGTGAACTCATAACTTATATTTTAGGTGCATATGGTAGATGCATCTCTCAAACTCAAGTCTATGACAAAAATTAAAAACGAAAATCTGTTGCGATTCGTCTCGTTAATCTATCTGCAAAGTTTCATATTCTAACTCTTAGATTTGAGCTCTAATTCGTGAGTCAAAGATTGGGGGAGTCAACAATTTCTTCATGATTCAAATTTGAAATCTATATGATGTTTCAAGTTATAATGACGATTGACGAGCATTAGATGTAACATTTTAAGCAACTTTTGTGTTGATAGCATCATCTACAACGCATTGGGTTGATGAATAGAATTCATGTTCATCGTTAATCATAAACGCGCTTTTGTTTCTACTTTGGTTCTCTAGGTTCTCTCATTCGAAAAGTTCTCTACGGATCCTTTAAATACACACACACACACACACACACACACACACACACACACACACACATATATATATATATATATATATATATATATATATATATATATATATATATATATATATATATATATATATATATATATATATATATATATATATATTAGGCTCGGTAGCATTCGTGTGAATACATTCTCATTTTAAATTTTTGAGAGAACAAATATCATCCAATCAATTCACATAAAAAAAAGGGGTTACAAATGTAAAGATGATAAAAAATGAGAAATTCTTTTATTTTTTTAAAAAACAAATGGCCAGAATTGTGATCATCATATTTTTAAATAAAAACGTTCTTTATGTAAACATTGTATATTCGAAAGATTCAAGGATAACTTTTATGGTAAATAACCCATAGAGACAAAGAAAAAACGCGACGTACTACGACGTACTTGTGAGATTTTATCAAAAATTTAAATTGATTGAATTAAACCTTGAAATCGATTACAATATGCTTCATATGTAGCGATTACGCATTCTTGTGAAATATTCAAACCAAAAACACTTTCAATTTAATAAATTCAATGATGAACACACCAAATAGTGTTTATATGAACTCAAAATCCAAAAACAATGATATCTCGAATGTTTCAGCGATCGAATTCTTCATGAAATTTGTTTGAAATCGTATTACTAATGGTCGTCAATCATCATTATATTATAACCTGAAACATCATATAGGTTTTGAATTTGAATTATAAAGAAGTTGTTGAACCCCCCCCCCCCCCCCCCCCCCCCTCACTCATGTATTCGAACTCAAATTTAAGAGTTAGAATATGAAATTTTGCATATACATTCATGAGATTAAACCTAATAGATATGCGCTATTACTTTTCGTTGTAGGCTTGATTTTGAAAAATGCATATACCATATGCATCTAAAATATAAGTCTGTATACAACATGAAATTGGTATATGTACAGACTGAACTCGATCGGTGGCAGGACGATTTTGTTCTCTGGCAGATTGAGTTCAATATGTGACAGATTGAGTTCTGTGTGTGGACAGACTGAACTCAGTCTGCAGGGCTTCTAGGTCCTATGGATTCTCTCATATCATGAATATATATATATATATATATATATATATATATATATATATATATATATATATATATATATATATATATATATATATATATATATATATATATATATATATATATATATCAATTAAGTATCATTTTCACTGGTTACATTCTATAAAAGTTGTAATACAAGTTTCATTTGTCACGTTTAGGGATTACATCGGGTTGGGTTTGGACCGAGTTTAGGTAATCCCATATCCGAACCCGATTAGAAAAACCCGTCCCAAACCCGGACCCGAACCTGTTGGGTCCCTATTTAGTTAATAACTAGCGAGTAATCGGTTTTCTCTATGGGTATTCGGATCCCCATTTACTTAAGAACTATTGGATAAATGAGTTATCCCATGGTTATTCGAGTCTTTTTTCGGGTATACGGGTCGGATAATGGGGTAAAGGGCCAAGTAATCGGTATACGGGCCAGGTATATGGACTCGGGTCTTTTTTCGGGTATATGGGGGGTAATCGGGTTTGTGTCTAAAACCATCCCCGGATCCGAACCCGTAAAAAAAATCAAAAACTATCCTCATACCTCTGTCTCAATCTAATAGTCCTTAGTTATAACTTTGACTGTAAATAACTTTTTATATATTATATAATACTTCACGAAAGTTATATCAAATGAAAATACAATATAAAACTTAATTTATTCATATATATTTCATCATTTATTATATAATATAACAAAAATAATTTAAAGTTAAGTTTAAAAAAAGTCGAGACTATTAAATTGAGACGAAAGAAATCTTTCTTTCCACATTTACATTATTTATGCTCTCGTTAGTAGGAAATTTGTAATAACTAATTAATTAAGACTTAAAAGTAAAACATTAGAAATTAATTTGTAACTTTCTGTAAATTTGTTGATGGTAACTTTATAAGGCAATTCCCAACGCAGGGCTCGTCCAAAGTCGGGCAGGAAACTGCCCAAAGGAGGCGACAGAAGTGGAGTCTCCCAACTCGCCCTGCCATGGATGTGGTGCTATATGTCTCGATTAAACATAAGCGAGGACGAGAAAATGAAGTGGAAACTAGCAGTTGCCAAACAGCTATTTTTTCATTTTGTTTTTTAAACAACAATTCATACATACGTAGCACATGGCAACTTCCATTTTAACTCTCATTTTACATACTTAAAACACAAAATGACACCTAAAAACAAATACAAATCTAAATTCAAAGTATCTCAAATTCAAACTAGTCAAGCTAATGATATGTTTAACCATTTGACGGGTACACACACTTATTCGTCTCCAACCGGGTCATCTTCCAACCCATTTGTACCAAATTTCGGTTTTGAGGCTTATGCAAATAACACATCCTACATAGCGATAGCAATGGTCACCCGATCCACTGGATATTCACCCGCTTCATGATGGATATAAATGAACTTAAATGAATATGAATACGGATATGTATGAACCTAAATGGATAGGGATGAAAAGTTTCATTCATCAAGTTTCATTCATCGGTATATATCCATTAACACTCGAAATACATATACAAATAGTTAAATATAGATATATGCTTACATATTTACTATCACAATTGCATTTATCATTAGATTTACATTTTAATTTCAACCTTATAATGAAATAATTATGACATATTACAATAAACCTTAAACCCTAAATCCTTAGATATTTTGATACATATATCTAACAAAATAAACATACAAATTACATATATGAATTTTTTTTTAATCTATGTTTATTAGTAAATTAAACAGTTATGTTCTATCTTTGATAAAGTTTACACATTCTTGTGAATAGATTTTTTTATGTCATGTTATATTTATTTTGCTATACGACGTCATTATTTTATATCACATATTAGGAAATATTATGTCATTTTTTTAAATATCCAATGGATATCCATTAAACTGCTTAATCCAGTGGATATGGATATGGAGGAACAAAAACTAAATAGATATGGATATGGATTCGGTATCACCTGATCCATATCCGATCCATTGACATCCCTAATCCTACATGTCGTTGTTGAACCAAACACAACAACAACTTCCATTCATCCCGAATCCCAACTATCAAACTCTTTATATTCCAACTCTACCCGGAGACGGAGACGATGATGATGTTAACGCGGTTCGAGAAACTCAACTAGAGCCCGAGCCTGAACCCGAATCCACAAGCGATCGCAAAGGCAAGAAAGTGAAATGTCCTAAAAAACCATGGACATACAAAGAAAGCAAAATTTTAGCCGAGTTTTTTATGCGTGTATCTGAAAATCCATTCACTATAACCTCAGAAACCTCAAACTCGTTTTGGCGTATGTACGTATTCAATACAACTCTCTTGTTCTGATTCCAAGACGAAGCGATTAAATTAGCGGGAAATGGAGCAAACTACAACGTGATGTCAAAATTATTGCAATCCACTAAAAACTACAACAACGTTGGCAAAGCAGTGCTGGATGGGAAGATCTTATGAGACACGCACACAAACAATTCAAACAAAAAAAATGAATAAAATTAATGTACGATGATGTGTGACGTGTACTTAAAGACTGTGTGAAGTTTTTAGCATTTGAAGGCCTTATGTCACACAAAAGAAAGCAAGTTCAAGCCGATAACCTATTCCCAAACACACAAGTGACTCCAGGAAATGAAGTCGGAAACGTACCAAGCTAGTCTTTGTACGAGAGTTTATTTAGTGATGATGTGATGCAACGTCCACCTGGTCGAACCAAGATCCAAAAGGATTCGTATACATTCGATGTCGCTTCTCGTAGATCGTCCTAGGAACCACATCAGAAGATAGTCGAGTCCGTGGAAGCTACCGCACTAGTTACAGAACAAACAATGAAAAAGCTAGTGGAAGAGTATGAGATGCGTACTATTTAAGGGTTTGAAGCTTCTTTCAAACCGATATTACGCGACTTACCTTCTGACAATACAATGTGAAAATGAGCTCTCGATCAAGGATATAAAAAAATCAAAATTTTTTTGAAATTATTTCTATTTTATTATACAGTTTATACCTTTCACATTTGCAAAGTTCATTTTGTAGTTGAATCGCATGTTGAATCAACTTCAATCATGCACATCTTTTCAACTTTTCAAATATAAGTAGTTATATGCATAAACGTCTGATTATATTGTATTACGATATGTATTTTTCATTAAATTATACTCCGTATTTAAATGTATTTCTAATCTGAAAAGTACTTTAATGATTGACTATATTATTAAAAAAACAATCGTTCTTACTTACGCTTAGACCATCTTTAACCCTCTCGGGCGTGTTGGCGTATTGCTGGGTGGGGGTGGAGTGCTTGATGGACGTGCTGGTAAACTGCTAGATAATTGGTGGCGTGTGATAACGCCAAAATCATACATGTTTATTGTCGTTATTTCAATCTAATTCTGTATCTATTTGTATGTAATTGTTGTACGTATGTATTGTAATTCATGTATATTTGTAAAAGTCCATTGTGATTGAATAAATGAAGACCAACAGCGAAAACGATGCTTAAAATGAAGTCCGATAATGAAAACCGTCCAGAAATACACTTCCAGACTCAGATGAGGCGCATCCCAAAAGGAATGAGGCACATCTGTATGCGTGTTTTTGCCGAAGGTTTCAAATACGACGTTTTTAGGCCATGAGACGCATGCGGCACATCTGTTGTGGGATGCGGCACATCCAGTGCCTGCCGACGGATCCTGAGTGCTAAATGAGCTGGATTAAACAAACTGTAAAGGGATGCGGCGCATCTGGTCTGAGATGCGGCGCATCTGATCAAATTCTGGCCAGTTTACCTAACTTTTGAGCCAATTTAAGAGAGCCTTTGATTCATTCTTTCATACACCTTCACTGTTACATCCTCTCTCAGTTTCAATACGTTTTTTTAAAGCTCAAGGAAGACTACAAGTCAATCTCCATTCTTTCAACATCAAGATTAAGCTAGGATTATTCATCACAATTGGTATTATCGTTCTATATCTTTTAATATGAATTCAACTTGTATTAACTGTTCCATTAGTTCTATTATGATTATGTTTGGCTAAAAGCCTTGTGTGTTTGCTTCAATGTAAGATTTATGGCTTGGGATTGTTCTATACTTTGATGTTATGCTAGTTATATATATGTTTGATTGATTAAATCATCTAGTCCAACTACAAGAACCATAGTTATGATTGCTTAGTTCATTACTTCAATTATATAGATTGAAAACCTATTAATGTGAGTTAACTAGGAAAACAATCTATACTTAAATACACCTAGTAATCTAGACGATTAGATGCATAAGCTTAAGTGATTTTGTTATGTGTTTAATTCGGTAATTGAATAAGTTCCAAAGCAACATAGTTATGAAATTACCTCAAGTGATTGTTGTAATTTAGGTTTCACGTGAGTTTAACCGGGTTGGGTCTAGTTAGTTAATCAATCTAAATCACCATGTTCTTTCAAAAGATCCATTGTTGTAACAATCCTTGTATCCTAGTTCAATTATGTAAGTTATGACTTGGTTTATGTGAGTTTATCAAAGGCCATAGCTTATACTTCAACACCTAGTGATTTAGCCACCTATATGTGAGTATAGGATGTTAATTGAATGATATCTAGGATAAACAATCATGTAGTTTACTTAGAATGATCTTAGTAAACTAGGTTTTATGTGAATTCAACCACGAAAGAATCTTGTTGATTAAACATAGCTCTTAAGTTTATAGATATTGTGAAATTGATATAAACTGCTCTAATGTAACTATCACATAACGATTTTAATTATAAAAGAACAATCCCTGTCATTTATCAAGCATAGAAGTAAACACCACATTCTCATTCTTGTTATTCATTATATTTATTTACTGTTTCGTTAAACAAAAATACAACTTCAAACACAAATCCCTCTTTAGAATAATTAATCGTTTAAAGTCCCTAAAACAAACTTCTCCCTGTGGATCGAACTGGTCAATTTACTTGCTAGTTACTGCATGATCGGGTTTTAGTTGCCTGTATTATGTGTTAATTATTAAGCATATTGTCTACATTTTAAAGGTTACGTCTTGACACATCAACTTTTTGACGCCGCTGCCGGGGAGCAGTTTTGTTGAAAGATTTCAATAAACTTTGAATTATTCGATCCTTTTGTAGGAATTCAATTCCTAGAAAAGTTACTTTTTATTGTAAGCTTGTGTTTTTGCAATTGGTTTGTTTGTGGTGTTGTGATTGCATAATAGGTATTGATGCATGAATCTACGTTCTTCCAACACTGATTTAACTGCTTCATATCCTGAACCTGAAAGAGAGCTTCACGAACGCTTAAGAGCTCAAGAAGTAGAATCTCTTGCTCAGGGTTTAGAATCACTTTCATTGGATTCTAACTCTGAACCAGTTATTCAACCAGTCATAGAGCCAGTTATTAAAGAAGAGGAAGAGATGGCTGCTACAAATCAAACGATGGATGCATTAATGAAGGCAACAAGAACAGGTCAAGGCCACGCAATTATTCAACCTACGATGACTGATGGCTTCGAAATAAAGGGTCAATTTCTCCACATGGTGACTAATACATGCCAATTCGGTGGAGCTTCAAATGAGGATGCTAACGAGCATCTTCGTAAGTTTGTAAGCATTTGCATGCTATTCAAGATCAAGGATGTCACCGATGATGTCGCATGTTTAAAAATCTTTCCATGGTCACTAAAGGATGATGAAAGATATTGGCTAGACTCATTACCAGAAGGTTATATTGAAGATTAGAATGATATGATGGACAAGTTTTTGTCAGAATTCTTCCCTGCTTCAAAAGCAGCAAAATTGCAAAGTGATATAAATCACTTCAAGCAAAAGCCTAATGAGACTCTTTATGAAGCTTGGACCCGATTCAATAAAATGCTTAGGGTATGTCCTCAACACGGGTTGAATACATTCCAAAAGGTCCAAATATTCTATAAAGGAGTCAATGTGGCTACTCGAAAGGATATTGATGTTGCAGCAGGAGGATAAATCATGAAAAAAATGCGTGAAGAAGCTCACACAATCATTGCCGATATAGCAGCACATTCTCATAATTGGCATCATGAAATGGAGTTCTCTAGATCAACCACGGTTGCTAGTATTGAAAGCAACGATGAAATCGCTGCTTTAAAAGTTCAATTGGCAAATCAAGGAAGGCAAATTGAGAAGATGACAAAAGAAATGCATGCTATCAAGGTAGGGTGTGAATTATGCCAAGGTCCCCATCTTACTAGAGATTGCGACCAAACGACAATGGAAGAGCAAGCAAATTTTTTAGGTTACTTGCGTAAAGGTGAAATGAATTTTGACGACTTTTCGGCGGTTGAAGCAATGAACCGGAAATATCATCCTGTCAACAGTTATCAAATAGGAGGACCTTCAGGTTCAAACAATAATTACCACGGAGGAAATCCAGGTTACCAAAATAACCGGAATTTCCCAAATCAAAATCAAAGAAATGCACCACCGGGTTACAATCACCTAAATAACCGTAATCAACCTCCACGAAATTACCAAAATAATTTCCAACACAATCAACCACAACCACAACCACAAGCACATGTACAACCACAACCCGAGAAGAAATCCGGTTTAGAAGATCTTTTGAGAGATTTTATGGTTAAACACGAGCAAAATGCGGAACTTCAAACTCAGCAAATTTGAAATCACCAAGCTACGATTCAGAATTTAGAAAGAGATGTTAGAAGGATGTCACGGTTATTAGCAGAGAGGCCGCCTGGTGCTCTCCCCTCAAATACTCAAGTGAATCCCAACAACAATCAAACAAGGAATGAGCATGTAAATGCTATAACTACTAGAAGTGGTTTAACTATTAACCTGGAGACCCCTAAGTCCCCAGAAGTTCCTTTGTCTCCTTCTGTTTTACAGGTACCCGTTAATGTAGATGAGCATGTTGAAAAGGAACAAGAGAAAGATGATCCACCAGAGATCATATCAAAGAAAAGTGAAGAACCACCAGTAAAGGTGTACAAGGCACCTATTCCATACCCAAAAGCATTGAAGAAAGACAGACTCGCTAGCCAATATAAAAAATTTACGGATATGATCAAGCAAATCAGCATTAACATGCCACTCGCGGAGGTTCTTAAGGGTATGCCCCATTATGGGAAGTTTTTGAAAGATCTCATATCCTCGAAGGGTAAATACAACAAAGTTTCTGCCACATTCCTCCATGAGGAGTGTTCGGCCATATTGAAAAAGCAAAATGTACCTCCAAAATTGGGAGATCCGGGTAGTTTTATCCTACCATGTATGATGGGTGATTCGGTAGTGTACGATGCACTAGCCGACCTAGGTGTAAGTGTTAACATAATGCCTTACTCGTTATATTTAAAACTTGACTTAGGAGACTTGAAACCAACCCGGATGGGTATTCGATTAGCAAACCAATCATTTGATACTCCTATAGGTATAGCCGAGAATATTCTTGTAAAAGTTGGCTCACTTATCTTTCCCGTCGACTTTGTTATTCTAGAAATGTAAGAGGACACAAAAGTTCCTATCATTTTAGGACGTCCTTTCCTTAACACCGCAGATGCTATCATTAATGTCCAAAAAGAACAATTAAGTCTAGGTGTGGGAAATGATAGAATAATTTGTCACATTGACAAGGCCATGAAACGACCCACTTCCACCGATGACTCTTGTTTTCAAATTGATGTTATAAATCTTTGTGTTGAGGATGAATTACAGGAGCTACTTGAAATTGATACCTCGGGGTTTGCCCTGATAAGTGAAAGTGAATACTTCAATATTGATGAAGATTTTGATGAGTTGATGAAGGTGATAACGGATGATGAGACCATAGAAGAAGGAATTCCCAAGGAAGTGGAATCATTTGAAGATATCGAAAATAAAGATAAATTCCGTATAAAGAATTCCTTGGAAGAACCACCCGTACTCGAGCTTAAGGAGCTACCCAAACACTTGGAGTATGCTTATCTTGAAGGTACATCTCAATTACCTGTAATTATTGCTTCACATCTTTCCGGTAACGAGAAGGATAGGTTAATCTCTGTTTTGAAAACCCATAAAAAGGCTATAGCCTGGTAAACGACCGACATTCCTGGGATAAACCCGTCTTATTGTACACATAAAATTCTCCTTGAGAATGACTTCAAACCAGTAGTACAAAGATAACGTAGGCTAAATCTCAACATGAATGAGGTTGTTAAAAAGGAGGTAGTCAAGCTTCTTGACGTCGGGTTAATCTACCCCATCTCTGATAGTCCTTGGGTTAGTCCAGTACAAGTAGTACCCAAAAGGGGGGTACAACCGTTATTGTAAATGAAAAGAATGAACTCGTTCCAACTAGAACGGTTACCGGCTGGAGAGTCTGTATTGATTACAGACGTCTCAATGATGCCACTAGAAAGGATCATTTCCCGTTGCCTTTTATTGATCAAATGATTGAACGATTAGCGGGGAAAGAATATTATTGCTTTCTAGATGGTTTCTCCGGTTACTTCCAAATTCCAATTGATCCCAACGACCAAGAAAAGACCACATTCACTTGTCCTTTCGGTACCTTTGCCTATCGCCGCATGCCATTTGGTTTATGCAATGCACCCGGAACCTTTCAAAGGTGCATGATGGTAATTTTTGATGATATGGTAGAGGATTGTATGGAAGTCTTCATGGATGACTTTTTCGTGTTTGGAGACTCCTTTGAATCGTGTCTTTTTAACCTTGAACGTATGCTTATCCGATGTGAGAAAGTAAATTTGGTCCTAAATTGGGAAAAATGCTACTTCATGGTGAAGGAGGGCATTGTACTTGGCCACAAGATATCTCGTGCGGGAATAGAGGTAGATAAAGCTAAAATTGAAGTTATTTCTAAGCTACCTATACCATCGAATGTTAAGGCCATTAGAAGCTTTCTTGGTCACGCGGGATTCTATAGACGATTTATCAAAGATTTTTTTAAAATCGCCCGCCCAATGACCAAACTTCTTGAAAAGGATGCTCCATTTGACTTTGATTCTAATTGCGAGAACGCACTCTCCATTCTAAAGTCAAAACTCACACAAGCTCCCTTTCTCGTATCTCCGGATTGGAGTATGCCATTTGAGCTAATATGTGACGCGAGCGACTATGAGTTAGGTGCTGTTTTAGGACAACGCCCCGATAATCATTTTCTTCCAATTTATTATGCGAGCAAAACGCTAACGGGAGCTCAAATTAATTATACCACCACGGAAAAGGAGCTCCTGGCGGTTGTTTATGCGTTTGATAAATTTTGGTCATATTTGGTGTTGTCCAAAACCATTGTTTACACCGACCATTCGGCCCTTAGGTACTTATTCTCAAAACTAGATGCAAAGCATCGTCTCATACGTTGGGTTCTTTTACTTCAAGAATTTGACATTGAGATACGTGACAAGAAAGGAGTCGAGAATCTAGCTGCCGATCATTTATCCCGACTTGAAAACCCTGAATTAGATAAACTCGATGATACAATCATCAAGGACACATTTCCCGACGAATCTCTAATGAGGGTTGACAAGGAATTTGAAATCCCATGGTTTGCCCATTTTGCAAACTATCTTGCTTCAGGCATTCTTCAAAAAGGACTTTCTTATCAACAAAAGAGGAAATTCTTTGCGGATTTGAAGTCCTATTTCTGGTAACACCCCAACCTATTTCGTGTTGGTGCGGATCAAGTGATTTGCCGTTGTGTGTGCGGAAAAGAGACTCAACAAATTCTTTAGCATTGCCATCAAGGGCCAACCGGCGGTCATTTCGGACCAAACCACACCGCAAGAAAAATCCTTGACTCAGGTTTTTATTGGCCCACGATCTTCAAAGATGCCCATAGTTTCATTTGGAATTGCGATACATGCCAACGAACGGGTAACATATCAAAAAGGGATGAGATGCCTCAAAACGGCATCCAAGTTTGTGAAGTCTTTGATATTCGGGGAATCGATTTCATGGGACCATTTCCAAGTTCCCATAAGTGCAAGTACATCTTAGTAGCCGTTGACTATGTGTCCAAATGGGCTGAAGCAAAAGCTTTGCCTACAAATGATGCTAGGGTGGTGGTGAACTTCTTGAAAAATCTCTTCTCGCGCTTTGGAATTCCAAAGGGGCGCATATCCGATCGAGAAACATATTTTGCCAACAACCTTCTTGAAAAGGTGTTGAAGAAGTATGGCGTAACTCATCGTTTCTCTACTCCGTACCACCCGCAAACGAGTGGTCAAGTAGAGAACACAAATCGTGCCTTGAAACGCATACTTTAGAAGACGGTTGATAACAACCCTAAGATTTGGCAAGGCAAGTTAGATGACGCGTTGTAGGCTTTTTGAATTGAGTTTAAAACACCTATCAGTACCACATCATTTAAACTTGTATATGGTAAAGCATGCCATCTACCGGTTGAAGTAGAACATCGAGCATACTGGGCGTTGAAGCTTTGTAATTTGGACATGGAAAAGGCCGGAGAAAACCAATTCATGCAAATGCATGAATTGGAGGAGTTAAGGTTAGAAGCGTACGAGAATTCGAGCTCATATAAGGAGAAAATGAAATGGTGGCATGATGCCCGATTGAAGGAAGTAAAAGAGTTTAAAACCGGTGATAAGGTTTTGGTTTTTAACTCACGGTTTAAATTTTCTCCCGGAAAGTTGAGGTCCCGATAGACGGGACCTTATTTGATGAAACAAGCATTTTCATCAGGATACGTTGAATTAGTTGGAAATGGAAACACTTTTAAAGTGAATGATCATCGATTAAAACTCTATTTCGATGGAGTTGACACCACGATTCGAGATGACATCACCCTATTCCCCAAGGCTAATTAGCTTGGGACGGAGTCGCGTGAAAGACTCACTAATAAACTTCACACTTTGTATATAGTTCCACTCGTATGTCTCGTTGATAGATTTTAGTGTTTTAATTTAATTTTTCGAGTTTTAATGTGAGCCAAGTGATTTAGACACATTAAGAACTGAACTAAAAGTGAAAAACAACGAAAACTGGTGAACCAAGGCCAGATGCGCCGCATCTGTGATGGATGCACCACATCTGAATGCATGAAAATCCCTAAGGTTAAGGATGCGCCGCATAGAGGAAATACGCCTCATTTTATCAAGCAGATACGCCGCATCGATCCCCAGATGCGCAGCATCTGGGGTATGTTTTTTCCTGGTGCCCTTTTAAACTGCCTGATGCGCCGCATTTATCCCCAGATGCGCCGCATCTGGGGTTATTTTCTCCTGGTCTGCGTGATTTTATACCCAAATATGGTTGTAAACTCCATTTTTCATAGTTTCACACACAAAACCGAACCCCATTCCATTTTCTCTCAAAACATTCATCTCTAAACACAAAATCAACAGTTTAACCCCATCTTTAAACAACAAATCCGACTATTAACATGGGAAAGGTAAGATTACTCTAAGTGTGGGGATGTTTGAATCTTCATGTGTTGGTCATACTATGCTTGTAATGTTGCTATTAATCCTTATTCATGCTCTAATTTGATGATTACATGCTTAAATCTTCAATTTGTAAATTAGGGTTCTTGATGAAATTTGGGGGTTTCGAATTTTTGACCATTACTTGTTTAAATTGAGATGTTTTGATGTTTAACTACTTGTTTACACTAGCAAAATGCCATGAATCCTTGCGGAATCACATAATCTTGCATAAATTGAAATCTAGGGTTCTTAATTTGGGGATTTTGACTTGTGTTGACTTGTTGTTGTTCTAAGTGGAATTGTTGCAATACATTACTAATGCTAAACTCATTTATGCCTTAACTTATTGTTTATTCGATTTGAAAGATTACATTTGAGAGTTAAAGCATTGTATGCGTTAGGCTTTTTGGTGAAATGTTGGCTTGGCTTGACTTTAATGTTTAAATGTATAAAAACCATAGATAGCATATTGTTAGACATGATTATTGATAAATGCTTATGGTTTAATATGTTATGGCATTTAAAGTTTAGGTGAAATTAAACATGTTTGGTATGATTATGCTTGTAAAAGTGTCTCTAATCATATGACATACTAGTACATGTTTGTTGAAGATGGAATGAGTCCGTACCATGATAGGATTATGTTTCGCATGTAATTCGAGAGATTACTAGATATGTATAATATAACGTGTTTAAACTTATTCTAAATGGTTTTGGTGTATAAATTGTGGCTAATGTTAGGTTTTGGATTTGGATTTCTAACGCTAATCAATTTGGTTTGTTTTTTTTGTTTGGTTTTGTTTTGTCAAATTTGATTGTTTGTAGGATAAAAGGAAGGAACAAGTTTATGAAAGTCCATCAACTAGGAAGAGAAAAGGAAAGGAACCCGCTCAACAAACTCAACAAGAAAGTGAAGAGGAGCAAGAGAGTGAAGAAGAGTTCATGGAAGCATACCAATACACCGGTCAAGCTATGCAAATTCCTTATCAATGAACCGAAGATAAATGGATCAATGATATCTTGGAAGATCCTCATTATCGCAAGAAGGCAATGAAAGTTAAAGCAAAAGCGATCCATCCTGGGAGATATATTGATTGGTCACCATTAGTGGAGGCAAATGAATTAATGAACATTCGAGTAGTTCTTTGAATCCCATACGAAGAAAGAATTGTTAGAGCTTGGAAATAATTATTTAGTTTAAAAGAAGATGTTTATTCATTGATCACTATTGAGTTTCTAGCCACCTTGAGGTGTTGTTTTGGTTCTTCGGGTAATGATTCTTTTATGAGGTTCAGACTAGGTGGCCAAGACCGGACAATGACACTCTTATAATTTGTTCATGCTCTTGGTATCTATGAGGGAATGCCCGTCAACATACTCTCAAATTGCTTCGCCAATTATGAATACTATGTTTCCAACTTTGACCATGCAACTGCATGGAGTAACATGAGCAATGCAGCCTATAGCGCAAGCAAGAATCCATGTACCAAAATAAATGACTGCAGAAAGAGGTGCATTCAAAGGTTTATCTCAAGCACCATTAATTTTAGAAAAGATAGTAGCGAAAAAGTCATAAATCTGGATATTTGGTATGTGGATCGAATTTGGAACAAAGTCCATGTTCATATTCCTAGAATGATTCTTACTTTCTTGTTGGGTGAAAAAGGTGAAAAGAAGATTAGACCAAACCGCGGGGGGCATTTTGTTACCTTAATTGCAAAATTTTACAACATTGACTTGCATGGTTTGGAGAAGAGAGAAATGGATGCATTTGACACCCAGTTTTACATTGGGGCAAAAATCTTGAAAAGGGGTTAAGATAAGTTGTTAAGAAGATATGTGGATACACAGCCTGCTGCTCAGCCGGAGGAAGGAGGTGATGTTCCTATGGAGGAACAAGTGCACCATGAAGTTGGTACAGGTGCAAGTGGTTCGGGTCCACCGGGTAACTGGGAATCATACATGAACACCCAATTTTCAGAATTACGAATTCATCAAACTCGGGAAACTCAGAGAACAATCTACCATTACAATTTATCAAGATTTGATGGGGCACATTGACGAGGGGAATGATAGGAATTGGTACACTCAAGCCGGGCAGCAAGCTAAGCTAAACTGGATACATGATCAGACTGTGTCATATGCTGCAGATCCCGCTAACTACTCTCCCTCTCCTTGGCCGGCATACGACCCATGGGTAAGAATGGGTGATCCATATCCGCCTCCTTATCCTCCTGCATACTCCCCTAACCCTCCTGCTCAAGCGACCGATCAAGGGTACAACCCTTCAGTATTTCAGGATGACGACTCAGCAAACCAAAATGAAGGTGGAGCTGGACCAAGCAGCTCATTTTGGGGATTTTTCTAACCCTTGATTTGTGTTCGCAGGTTTATATTGATGACTTTCGTGGATGATGGTTTGTTTCTTTGATGATTTGAACAATGTTGGTTATGTTTGAAAATAATTTATTTCATTTGGTTTGTTTAGGATTATGGTAATTTGGATTGTGATGTAATTTGCTTAATTTGACTTCCTTAGGTTTTTATAAGTGGGGTATTTTCGGTACATGGAGTACCACCCCATTGTTTGTATGAAATGCTTCCTTGGTTTGGTTTGATACAGGTGAGCATTGTGCTATATGCTGTATTTTTACAAAAATTGGCAATAAGTTCAACACATACTTGATTGGTGATTGTTTTGTGGTTGCAAGAAGTGGATGATGTTCTTATGCTAGCATTCAGTTCAGCTCCATCATCCCGTACACTTCGGTTTTAAACCTAGAAAGTAATAACTCTCTTATACACTATTTAACCCTCTTAAATTTAATTTTCTGATTTCATGTAACGAGGGCGATACATGAACTCAAGTGTGGGGAGGAAGTTATAAATTCTTTCGGGTTTTGATTTTGGTTAAAAAGGCTTAAAATGGTGAAAATTTTTGAACTTTTATCTTCATAAATTCAAATTTTATTTAAAATTTGTAGATTTTAAAACTAGGTGTATACACCGAAATTATTATCACAAAACAAATTAAGAAACAACCAAATGATTGAGTTTATTTTGTTAAAAATCATAAAACTAGTAGTCATATAAAAGAGATAATCATCATGCTATACCACATTCTTAATGAAAAGAATCATCAAGTACTTTGTTGTTCTAACAATCTAATCCAATGCTCATCTATGTAATGATTGTAAAGGAAGTCAAGTCTTCTAATGACACACTTGCTAACCTATGTTAGAAGATGTAGTCCAGAACAGCTGTAGGTTGATGAAAAATCTTGAAAAGTCATCCCTATAATCGGCTAGAAATCCACCTCACCTCAACATCAAACAGGGTTTTTGGTGGTCAGACTTATCCTAACCATGAGATGGATCTGTCTCGTACAATGGGGGGGCACAGTGCAAATTAGCTTTTAAGACTAATGAATCTAATCCCCAGATGAATGATCTCCGTAAAGATCAACCGCATCTATGTTGATTGCGGTCAACATACATATGCCATAACAAATTGAGGTGTGCAAACTCATGGTTCACCGATGATATTTGGACATGATATAGTTTCTTCTAAAACTTATACTATTTTATGAACTATATTATGTAAAACCATTTTTTAGGACATCCGGTTTCAAGTTCCATGATACTTCAATCATGGGGGCAAGTAGCTTGCTAAGCGCCGACTGAGGCTTCGGTTTTCAGTTACCCTCAACCGGACTTTGAGGTTAAAACCGAAAAACTTGATTAGTGTAAAAACTAACATGGAGATTTTTCAAAATATCAAAGGTTTTTCGCAAAGGTCCTAATTTCCCTAAGGATCCAAATTTTCAATAAATGTGGACTTTAAAACCCACCTTTCGACTTTGGTGCGATTTCAAGTCGCGTGAGTACTCAAAAGCGTGAGTACTCAAAAGGTGTGTGTATACTCAAACGCGTGCGCGTGTTACATTGTGAAATAAATAAAAAAAAGTGTGAGTGTGATCCGAGTGTGTGTTTTTGTGTACTTCGTGTGACTAGTAAAAACTTGTGTATTATATCGTGTGAGTGTGATTCCCATTTTTATGTTCTCAATTAAATGCGTGTGTTCATTATAGTAAATTTTGATTTCTTGTAAGTCTTGCTTGAGGACAAGCAAGGTTTAAGTGTGGGGATTTTGATAACGCCAAAATCATACATGTTTATTGTCGTTATTTCAATCTAATTCTGTATCTATTTGTATGTAATTGTTGTACGTATGTATTGTAATTCATGTATATTTGTAAAAGTCCATTGTGATTGAATAAATGAAGACCAACAGCGAAAACGATGCTTAAAATGAAGTCCGATAAGGAAAACATCCCAGAAATACACTTCCAGACTCAGATGAGGCGCATCCCAAAAGGGATGAGGCGCATCTGTATGCGTGTTTTTGCCGAAGGTTTCAGATACGACGTTTTTAGGCCATGAGACGCATTTAGAAAGCCAGATGCGGCGCATCTGTTGTGGGATGCGGTGCATCTAGTGCCTGCCAACAGATCCTGAGTGCTAAATAAGCTGGATTAAACAAACTGTAAAGGGATGCGGCGCATCTGGTCTGAGATGCGGCGCATCTGATCAAATTCTGGCCAGTTTACCTAACTTTTGAGCCTATTTAAGAGAGCCTTTGATTCATTCTTTCATACACCTTCACTGTTACATCCTCTCTCAGTTTCAATACGTTTTTTCAAAGCTCAAGGAAGACTACAAGTCAATCTCCATTCTTTCAACATCAAGATTAAGCTAGGATTATTCACCGCAATCGGTATTATCGTTCTATATCTTTTAACATGAATTCAACTTGTATTAACTGTTCCATTAGTTCTATTATGATTATGTTTGGCAAAAAGCCTTGTGTGTTTGCTTCAATGTAAGATTTATGGCTTGGGATTGTTCTATACTTTGATGTTATGCTAGTTATATATATGTTTGATTGATTAAATCATCTAGTCCAACTACAAGAACCATAGTTATGATTGCTTAGTTCATTACTTCAGTTATATAGATTGAAAACCTATTAATGTGAGTTAACTAGGAAAACAATCTATACTTCAATACACCTAGTAATCTAGACGATTAGATGCATAAGCTTAAGTGATTTTGTTATGTGTTTAATTTGGTAATTGAATAAGTTCCAAAGCAACATAGTTATGAAATTACCTCAAGTGATTGTTGTAATTTAGGTTTCACGTGAGTTTAACCGGGTTGGGTCTAGTTAGTTAATCAATCTAAATCACCATGTTCTTTCAAAAGATCCATTGTTGTAACCATCCTTGTATCCTAGTTCAATTATGTAAGTTATGACTTGGTTTATGTGAGTTTATCAAAGGCCATAGCTTATACTTCAACACCTAGTGATTTAGCCACCTATATGTGAGTATAGGATGTTAATTGAATGATATCTAGGATATACAATCATGTAGTTTACTTAGAGTGATCTTAGTAAACTAGGTTTTATGTGAATTCAACCACGAAAGAATCTTGTTGATTAAACATAGCTCTTAAGTTTATAGATATTGTGAAATTGATATAAACTGCTCTAATGTAACTATCACATAACGGTTTTAATTATAAAAGAACAATTCCTGTCATTTATCAAGCATAGAAGTAAACACTACATTCTCATTCTTGTTATTCATTATATTTATTTACTGTTTCGTTAAACAAAAATACAACTTCAAACACAAATCCCTCTTTAGAATAATTAATCGTTTAAAGTTCCTAAAACAAACTTCTCCATGTGGATCGAACTGGTCAATTTACTTGCTAGTTACTGCATGATTGGGTTTTAGTTGCCTGTATTATGTGTTAATTATTAAGCATATTGTCTATATTTTAAAGGTTACGTCTTGACACATCAGCGTGCTGAGTGGCGTGTTGCTGAGTATGTGTGGGGTATTTTAAATTTCTTTTTCATTTTTCTTGTTTTTGTTATTGTACAATGACTTTAATTTTTATATTGTTTAATTAGTTAAATTTAAAATTTAATATAAATAATCAATAAATAAAACAAATATATACGAGGTAATAATCAAACAAAAAATTCACTTCAACAATAAAGATGAGAAAGTCGGACCTTGCATAAAATAAAATAAAAATCATGAATAGAGTTGGGTTAATTAAAACCATATTTACGGAGTATTATTTATTTATACATGAAAATTAAATATCATACGGTGCCACTTATTTATCACCGTATTTATTTTTCCTTTGTCTCTCCATTCACTTCAAACACTAATTTCACAGTTCTATTTATTTTTCCTTCAAGCATATTTCATCCCTTTCTTTACATTGATCATGTACCAGGTATTGATACAAATTAGTTCAACTCTATTTTAATTCCATCAATTTAATTTATATTCTTCTCGTTCCCACTCCCTCCAACCACAAGCCTCCACGTCGCCCAAAGGAACCATGCACGCTCACTACCTCTCTATGTTAACTTCCAGCACTCCGAGGAGTATACCCTCCAACACGCAGTGTTAGCCACGTGTTGGAGGCATATTGATGGCACATCTGGTGTAGCACGCGAACGTTAGAGAGGGACTTATAGTTCATCTTGTGATTTTCATTAAATTACAACAATAGCTCTTACTTGTTCATGATTGATTGAATTATTTGAGGATAGCTTAATGATTTTGAGTCTTAATATCCTAACAAGATGTCTAACATTCAAATCATTTCAAAATATGACAATGAGCGCTCAGTCAAGGATAAAAAAAAATCAAAATAATTTCGAAATTATTTTATTTTATTTTATAGTTTATCCCTTTCACATTTGCAAAGTTCATTTTGTAGTTGAATCGTGTGTTGAATAAACTTCAATCATGCACGTCATTTCTACTTTTCAAATATAAGTTGTTATATGCATAAAAGAGTACATTGTATTACGGTATGTATTTTTCATTAAATTATACTCCGTATTTAAATGTTTTTCTAATCTGAAAAGTACTTTTATGATTGACTATATTATTAAAAAACAATCGTTCATACTTAAGCTTAGACCATATTTAACCCTTTCGGGCATGTTGACGTGTTGCTGGGTGGTGGTGGGATGCTTGATGGCGTGCTGGTAAACTGCTAGATAATGAGTGGCATGCTGAGTGGCGTGTTGCTAGGTAAGGGTGGTGTATTTTTAATTTCTTTTTCATTTTTCTTGTTTTTGTTATTGTACAATGACTTAAATTTTTATATTGTTTAATTAGTTAAATTTAAAATTTAATATAAGTAATCAATAAATAAAACAAATATATACGAAGTAATAATCATACTAAAAATCCACTTCAACAATAAAGATGAGAAAGTCGGACATTGCATAAAATAAAATAAATGTCATGAATGGAGTTGGGTTGATTAAAACCTTATTTACAGAGTATTATTTATTTAACATAAAAATTTAATATCATACGGTGCCACTTATTTATCACCGTATTTATTTCCCCTATGTCCCTCCATTCACTTCAAACCCGAATTTCACACTTCTATTTATTTTTCCTTCGAGCAGCTTTCATCCCTTTCTCTACATCGATCGTGTACCAGGTAATGATACACATTAGTTCAACTCTATTTTAATTCCATCAATTTAATTTATATTCTTCTCGTTGCCACTCCCTCCAACCACAAGCCTCTACGTCGACCAAAAGAACCATGCACGCTCACTTCCTCTCCATGTTAACTTCCAGCACTCCGAGGAGTATACCCTCCAACACGCCGTGTTAGCCACCTGTTGGAGGCGTGTTGATGGCACATCTGGTGTAGCATGCAAGCGTTAGAGAGGTTCTTATAGATCATCTTGTGATTTTCATTAAATTACAACGATAGTTCTTACTTGTTCATGATTGATTAAATTATTTCAGGATAGCTTAATGATTTTGAGTCTTAATATCCTAACAAGATGTCTAACATTCAAATCATTTCAAAATATGACGATGAGCGCTTGGTCAAGGATAAAAAAAATCAAAGTAATTTCGAAATTACTCGATTTTATTTTATAGTTTATCCCTTTCACATTTGCAAAGTTCATTTTGTAGTTGAATCGCGTGTTGAATCAACTTTAATCATGCACGTCTTTTCTACTTTTCAAATATAAGTTGTTATATGCATAAAAGTATGAGTATATTGTATTACAGTATGTATTTTTCATTAAATTATACTCCGTATTTAAATGTTTTTCTAGTCTGAAAAGTACTTTAATGATTGACTATATCATTAAAAAACAATCGTTCATACTTAAGTTTAGACCATCTTTAACCTTTTCGGGCATGTTGGGGTATTGTTGGGTGGTGGTGTGGTGCCTGATGGGCGTGCTGGTAAACTGCTATATAATGAGTGTTGTGCTGAGTGGCATGTTATTGGATAAGGGGTGGAGTATTTTTAATTTCTTTTTTATTTTTCTTATTTTTGTTATTGTACAATGACTTTAATTTTTATATTGTTTAATTAGTTAACTTTAAAAATTAATATAAGTAATCAATAAATAAAACAAATATATACGAAGTAATAATCAAACTAAAAATCCACTTCAACAATAAAGTTGAGAAAGTCGGACCTTGCATAAAATAAAAAATTTATCATGAATGGAGTTGGGTTGATTAAAACCATATTTACGGAGTATTATTTATTTATACATAAAAATTTAATATCATACGGTGCTACTTATTTATCACCGTATTTATTTCCCCTCTGTCTCTCCATTCACTTCAAACCCTAATTTCACACTTCTATTTATTTTTCCTTCAAGCAGCTTTCATCCATTTCTCTATATCGATCGTGTACCAGGTATTGATACAAATTAGTTCAACTCTATTTTAATTCCATAATTTAATTTATATATTCTTCTCGTTGCCACTCCCTCCAACCACAAGCCTCCACGTCGCACACAAAAACCCTCCACGCTCACTTCCTCTCCATGTTAACTTCCGGCACTCCAAAGAGTATACCCTCCAACACGCTGTGTTAGCCACGTGTTAGGGGCGTGTTGATGACACATCTGGTGTAGCACGCGAACGTTAGAGGGTCTTATAGATCATCTTGTGATTTTCATTAAATTACGACAATAGTTCTTACTTGTTCATGATTGATTAAATTATTTCAGGATAGCTTAATGATTTTGAGTCTTAATATCCTAACAAGGTGTCTAACGTTCAAATTGCAATATGAGCATATATCGTGGTAACGAAAAATGGTCAAAACGTTTACGAAATAATGTGGTTAAACTGTGTTATTTGAATATAATTATACCCCGGACTATTATTTTTTTTTAATTTTTTTTTTGAAAAGCCAAAAATTATATTTATATATAGACAATATCAAAGTACATGAGGACACACAATTACATGGCATGATACAGCAAGCATACTCCCAATACATGATAAGCTAAATCATGCAGACACATAGATACAACATGTACAGACTATGAACTCGATGTAAAATTAACATACATAAAACAATAATTGGCATAAGAATTCGATTGTTAGCCCACTCCAGTCTGGTTGTGCCCAGCAAATTCGAAAGACGAAGGATTCTCAACCATTGGAGCCAATCGATATGATGTAACATCTCAAAAATCTGTTCCAGACACGAGCCACGCCGCGGGCCCTCTAGCTGCGCCGCGTCCTATAACATGAGCTGATGGCTGGTTCTTTTAAAAAGCTCGACTTGGTTTGTCAGCCTTAAGCCGTGCCGCGGGCCTAGGAGCCGCGCTGCGGCCTATAACGGCAGAAAGTATTGATCAGCATTTTTAAATGAGGGTTTTCGAGGGCATTTTGGTCTTTTCACGTATTGGACAGATCATATCTATGAGATCTGGTCCATCCACTTCATTTATTCATTTCATTTTCTTTTTCTTCTCCATTTTCTCTCATTCTCTTCAAACCCCAATACGTTCAAAGTGAGATTTGGAAGTGAAGAAGTTAGATTCGATCTTTGGAGCAAGAGGAAATGCCGTTCTCCTCGTTCTTAGCTACGCGGTGATACTAGTGGTAAGTTCTAACTCTAAAATTCATTCTTGTGCTTCATTGTTCATATCTAGGGTTTGATTGGTTGTTCATGAGCAAAACCCCATTAGTTCATTAATGGAAGATGTGAACTAGAAAACAGGTTTATTGGTGTTGTAGGCAGGTTTTGGGTTTGGTGGGCAAGTTTATACATGTGAGACTTGAAAATGAGTGTAATCACTAGTATTTAGTGATTATTGAAGTAATGGAAACCATTTGTGTTCATTTAGTTGACTAATCTTAAATAGAGTCAAAATTTGGGATTGTTGGTGAATTCGGTTCGATTGTCGTTTGTGTAAGGTTTATAAACTTAAAATGAGTTAAGTTGAAGTATAAACTCGAGTTAATGGCGTTTTGAAGTCAAAACTTGTAAATGGTGAAATTTTGACTTTTAAGGGTCAAAATGGGTTTTCAAGCGAAACTCGATTTAAAATGCGTTCGAGTGCTAAAGTTGGTACATTTAGGTATTTCGGGTATGCGGGAATTGGTCTTGTTGGTTTCAGACCTTCGAGTAGCGTTAAAAGTGCAAAAGGGTGTAATTTGCACTTGTTGTTCATTTGGGCGGTTCGAAAGTCCAAATGAGTTTGTTTTAATGATTATGCGATAAATGGAATAGGTACGTTCCATTGGCGAGTTGCAGAATTTGGATTGCACTTCATCGAGGCGTTTAAGGTGAGTGTAAATTTACTATACGCATATGTATGTGTAAAATGGGTGCGTGTGTGTAGAATGACCCTTGCTTGGGTTTACTCTATGTTTGTGTGGGATAATGGACCCCTCTTGTGCTTCGGGCTCATGTGATACGCTTATGCATTTTGGGTTACTACCCTTGATGTTGTGATTGGCTAGCGTATTGGATAAACCCCTTTGGCGATGGGTTTTGCTAGCATTTGTCGTGGAGATGATTAGGGTAGTGAATCGCGTGATGTTCGGATTCACTAACGAGCGTGAAGTTCGGCCAACCCTGTTGTGATGTTTGACTAAGGTATTAGTCGCGTGATGTTCGGATTCATAAAGGCGCGTGAAGTTCGGCCATCCTTAATAGTCAAGTTGTTTGAAGGTAGTGAGTCGCGTGAAGTCCGAATTCATTAAGGCGCGTGAAGTTTGGCCAACCTTCATGTGGGTTAGGTTAAGGGGTTAACCTTATTGATGTTGTTGATTATATTTATTGTGTGCGCGTATATACTCATTGTTGTGTTGTAGCTAATCTTGTGGTGTTAGCTTGGTGTTTACATAGCGCGTAGCTACTTTGTGTATGAGCTCATTTTTAGCTTGCTTATTATGCGGAGGTGGTATGTGTTTATTTTTTATGCTTGGTGATGCGTAGTCATTTTATGCATATGTATGTGTATAGTACCTTTACATTCACTAAGCATTAGCTTACCCTCTCGTTGTTGATATTTTTATAGGTTCGCGTGATGGCGGCTCGGGTTAGCGTGGGGATTAGAGATCTTGGCTAGGTTGCTTTAGAAGATCTTGCTTTTGAATTCGATTTAGGATTGGGTAGCGTAGTCCCAATCACCATGCTCGGTTTTGTGTAAAGTAACTAGTCGGGTCATGTGACGTATATTGGCTTAGTCAAACGGGTCATGAGTATAAACCGGTTTATGATTTAACTAACGTATTATTGTATTAAGGAGTTTAAATTATTATTGTATGTTTTTAAGTTCGTTGAACTTATTATGATAACAAATATGTTTTGGGAATTGCGTAATGGGACATAAAGTGTTATTTAATGTATATTAAAAAGGAAAAAAAATTATGGGCCGGAAATTGACGGGTTGGGTTGTTTCAAGTGGTATTAGAGCATGGTCTAAGGGATTTAGGCGACTTGAGATAGGTGCCTAGACTTAGAATTTTTGTGTTTGCTTGTTGTTGTGGGACTTGTAGGAGTACGGGTCTGACGGGACCATAGTTAGTGCCTTAGTGTGTAAGTTAACTAACTAGGATGGTGTTTGTGTTGCACTTATTTTTGCATGCGCTTATTATTGGGTTGTGTTTGTCATTGAGCAAGATGGTCGTTGTACTAATGAGTTGGTACGAAGTGCGTGCGTAATAAGGACTTGCAAACCTTATTACGGGTGCAGATCGTGTCTACAAGTGATGTACGCCAAGTGCCGAGCAAGATGGGGCGGTTTGGGGCGTATGGTTGATTTTCGTTCGTGTTTAATCGGTTTCTTGCATTCTTTAGAATGGCGACGGGAAGTGGTGCATCGAGTGAGGAACGAAATAACAACGATGAGTTTGCAGCTAGGTTGAAGCCGAGGTTGCGAAGCAAGTGAAAACGATTCGGGAAGAGTTCGAAAGGAGGCTTATCGAGCCTCAGGGTAATGGTAAAAAGGAGTTTAGTTACAAGGAGTTCCGAGTAACTAAACCTCCAATGTATGAGGGGAAACCGGATCATTTGATAAGCACAACATGGATCTCGGATGTCGAAGGGTGTTTTCACACTAATGAATGCCCTCCCGAGAAGAGGACAAGACTCGCTACTAGCTTGTTGCGGGGTAGGGCGAAGGATTGGTTGGATGATAAAATTGATATTGTTGGTGGTTATGGGGTTATCATGGGACGATTTTAAGAAGGAATTCTTCGAGGAGTTCCGGACGCAAGCCGATTTGGCGGAATTGAGTGACGAGTTGTGAAATTTGCAACAAGGTTCTATGAATTTGAATACTCTTAAGACGACCTTTATGGCGAAGGCTCGTTTTTTCCCGGAGTATAACGGAAGGGATAGTATGTTGATGGGAGATTTCTATCGAACTTTGAATGATGACTTGCCGAAAAAAATTAGCCTTGGTCAAGTAAAATCGTTTGCAGAGTTATTCGACGTGGCTAGGGGTTTCGAATCGCATTCGCGGTCGATGGTTAGTGAACCTTCAAGTAAGAGAAGGGTCGATTCTTATGGTGCTCCAAGTAAGAAGACTAAGAGCGCAATTGGAGGTACGAGTAATGTGGGGAAAGGAACATCAAATTCTAGTGCGTCTAGATGTTTCAAATGTGGCGAAAGAGGTCACAAGTTTTGGGAGTGCCCGGCATCGGGTGATGGTGATGTTGTGTGTTTTAATTATCGTGGAAAAGGGCATCGCAAAGCGGAGTGTCCCGCGCTAGGAACGGCGAACGTCATGAGGAGACGATAAGGTACATTTATGTTGTTTTTGTATAACGTATTTTTGTGTTAAATGCAGTGTGAGTATAGGCCTTAGCTAAATTTTATTCTCCATTGGAGATAATAGTAGCGAGTGGTCGACCTACTATTGTGATTTTGATTTGTACTCGGTAGAGTGTGTTGCTTGTTTGATGCCTTGACATTTGTGTGAGTCTTTGTTACTTAGGCATTTTGTGTTATGGCGTTCAGGTCGTTAAGCTCGCTTGAGTGAGACCTGTAGGACATTGGAGGCGATAGTGTCATGGTGAGTAGAACGATTATGCATATATGTATAAGAATTAATTGTTCTCGGTGGTATGGTTAGAGTTATCCGTTAGGATTCATTATGGTGTAGCAGGGCGCGATGTTACACTACTCATTGTGATCGAGGCCAAAAGAGCGTGTGTTGTTGTGTTATGGTACGAACTACGAAGCAGGTAGTGCCATAGCACGTGCGAGTGTGCTATGATGTGAACCACGGAGCCGGTAGCATCATGGTACATGTGTTGTAGTGCGAACCACGGAGCCGGTAGCACTATAGTACGAGTTGTTAAAGTATGAACCACGGAGCTGGTAACGCCTTAGCGTGAGTATGACTCGAGTTATGATGTGAACCACAGAGCCGGTAGCATCATGAAAATGCGTATGGTGTGAACCACGGAGCCGGTAGCACCATGACGCAAGTATGGTTAACCATACGGTGAGATGTGGGTTTTAACTTAGATGTTGACGATACCACATCGTGTTGGCATGTGATATGGGTTTAAAGTTCGGGCGTTCGATACCATATCATCATGTGTGTGTGGGCGTGTTAGGTTGGTTTAAGTTCGCGTGTTCGATACCACCTAGGGATTAGTGATACGTGGCGGTAAGTATACTAATGGTTGTTAGGAACACCGACGGTTATTGTGCGAGTACCGTTCCTTTGTGTGCGCATGTTGTTGGGTTAGGATGTACCAGGTGTTTTAACACCATGTGATGGTACGTGACGTGTGATCGTCTTATCTAGAGTATCGTGTTTTGATGCTCGTTGTGAGTTATGTGGCGAGTGTTATTCAC